>NC_056744.1:137521146-137565347 GCF_019279795.1 Protopterus annectens
GTAGTGAGAGTAGGGAACAAGTTGAAGAGACCTTGGAGAGGTGGAGATATGCTCTAGAGAGTAGAGGAATGAAGGTCAGCAGGACTAAGACAGAATATACGTGTGTGAATGAGAGGGAGGATAGAGGAATTGTGAGGATGCAAGGAGTAGAGCTGGCGAAGGTGGATGAGTTTAAATATTGGGATCAGCAGTTCAGAGTAATGGCGAGTGTTGAAGAGAGGTGAAGAAGAAAGTACAGGCAGGGTGGAGTGGGTGGAGAAGAGTATCAGGAGTGATTTGTGACAGACGAGCACCAGTAAGAGTGAAAGGGGAGGTTTACAATAGGGTAGCGAGACCAGCTATGTTATATGGGTTAGAGACAGTGGCATTGAGAAAAAGGCAGGCGTCAGAGTTGGACGTAGTAGAGTCAAAGATGTTAAGATTTGCACTGGGTGTGTATATTAGAGGGTCAGCCCAGGTTGGAAGGTTTGGAGACAAAGCCAGAGAGGCAAGATTACGTTGGTTTGGACATGTGCTGAGGAGGGATGCAGAGTATATTGGGAAAAAGATGCTAAGGATGAAGCTGCCAGGTAACAGGAAAAGAGGAAGGCCTAAGATAAGGTTTATGGATGTGGTGAGAGAGGAGATGCAGGTGGTTGGTGTGACAGAGCAAGATGCAGAGGACAAGAAGAAATGGAAACAGATGATCCGCTATGGTGATCCATAATGGGAGCAGTCGAAAGAAGAAGAAGGAGCCTCATCGCCATCCTTCACCTAACGATTATTATTATGATTATTATAATTATCCTATTTATACATTAAACTACTGTTAAAGGCTGGTAAAACAGACTGTCAAGTGCTGCTGATGTATAGTTCTACAGTAAAATCTTTTTTACAATGCTGTCAGGGGAGTGTTGGACTTGTGAACATTTCAACTTACAACAAACCCCCGGGAACCTAACCTGTTTGTCAGTAGAGGAGCATCTTTACTGTGTCCATCATGTTGCAAAGAGATTTTTATAGGATGCATACCTTAAAACATCTGTCACAGTGCAAGAGAATAGCTGTTACAGAGCTTGCCAACATGTATATGGAAGCATGCATCACCAGATCTGTACTTTGATGTAGGTGTAGGGATGAGATGTGTGTCAGCCATCCTAAGGGTAGATCTGATTTGTGCTGTTTTGGGATATGACCAGGTGAGTGACATTGGGGGTTACTTTACTTGTTTGTGTAACATTTTAGTTTTAAGGTGAGGTGTTGACTGAATTCAAGCGAGTTCTAAATCTAGTGTGATCTAGTATGGTGGCTGGCTGCAAATCTAAATGTTCTGTTCTAACTTTGACACAATTTATAACAAAAGGAATACCAAGGGCTAATAACTGTTTGCCCAGAGCAGAAAACCTTTTTGAAAAAGATATTTTGATGTAATGGATAATCAAGTACCATGAATAAGAACAAATGCAGCCCGGCAACGATATCTAATGTTTTGATTATTCTGAGTCAGTGGTGTGATTCTATGCTTACCAAATCTGAGCTTGTTATTAGTGGTCAGTGCAAGTGGGATGATGTCAATAACTTTTTCATTCATGGGATGATCAAAAGAAGTATAAGAATACATGTGATTCTTTAGAGATAGTAGGATCACCACTTTCATACTGGGGATCCTTGCAGGTAGAAGGTGTTATTTAGTTTATTTACTATTGAGTTCTATAATCCAGTAGAATATAGTCATAACTGCATGGAGTTGAACTTGCTCTGCAGTTTAGTTATATGCATAGTGTACCAGTCTGGTGTCACTACAGCGTAATATAATCCTCTAATTGTACACATTGAAGAATAAGATATCAAACACTGAGCCCTTTAAAGCATCTAGGGATCACTGGCAAATGAGGCAGGGAAAGAACAGTGCCATCTTATCTCAGTGAGTATGTCCTTTCCTCAGTATGGTTGGAGAGCTACATACAATCACCGAGGGAGAACCTGTATGAGAGCAGCAGTTCAGGAAGGTAGCAGTGAGTCACTGCATCAGATCCCTTACAAAGGTCTAAGAACAGTGATCCAGTAACCTTGCTTCAGTTTACCTGCATGCAGATACTCAAATGCACCAAGCAGAACTGTGAAACTGTAACTGAGACATGACTAGGTCTAAAGTCATAGTATGCACTAGATGGGAGAATGTCATTAACAATGTGTTGGATGAGCAGTACACATATGTATTTTGTCTAGTTTTTCTAGTTGTGGGCAACAGTGTAATAATTGCTGAGTGCGGTCAGCGTACCTCCCTGACGCAGGTGTACCATTAGGTCCTCTTTTCACTTTGCAGACTTCTTTATATCTTTGATCCAACAGTAGATTAGTATTGACACAGAGTAGGCAGTCAACCTGGCTGAAGCATCCTAGGGGTACATTGTCAGTGGAGGCTGATCAGGTTTTCTGTTTATAAATGAACTATGTAGGGGTAACAGTCTGAAACATGAGTACAGCACACTGGCGTTGACAAGTTGAGATGTTGGTGTGTCAGTTTTGCAGAATATGGACTCCAAAGATGCTACAGTACTGGCATATTTAAATATATATATATATATATATAGATATATATATATATTGCTATTTCTAATATTGCTGCTGTGTTTGTTTAATTGTAGTTGTAGTTAGTTGTGTGCAGTGTGTTATATATATTTAGAATTGTTTGTGCTTTACTTTTTTTGGACATGGCATAAAAGGCCAAGTCTGGGTTCAAAGAGATGTCAGGGTGACAGAAGATGTCCATCATCGAATGAGGGATTCTCCCAGTCATCTTCTCCATTCCCCAATTACAAAGCCTGTTCTGGCACCCTTCTGACGCCGTGCCCAGAGACCCCCCAGTCCAGCCAAGGCCAGAGTAGCCCCTGTGGGTGTCCCTGTTCCCACCAGCCCATGAATGATTGACAGATTCGTGGCCCATGACATTGTAAAGCCAAAGGGACCCCCACAGGAATCATAGACATGACCATGGACGATTGGAGATTGGATGGTCGGAGGGTTCCCCAGTCCTCCCTGGTTGTCTCATTTGGCTGACCATCTGGAGATTTAAAGCAGAGGGGTGATTGGCAGTCACTTCTCGTCCATGAGGAATGCTCCAATGCTTGATGGTGCCACCCTGTTTGGTGGACCCAAAAAGGAGACTCCTACTCGGTGTGAGCAAGAAGGCAAGACCCTGTCTGCGGCCTGGCTAAATCTCACTTCAGATTCTTGGGTAAAAGCATAATAACCAGATGGTACAACATTCCATTCCACCAAATCTGCGAGAAAGGAAAAGTTCGGGGTGTGCGCGCAACGTCGATCTCTCCTTTTTCTGCAGAAAGGATTGGATGATCTCTCTATAGATCTAGGGGGCGTACTACACACATCAAAATGGCCACCCGCTACTACCAAGCATCGCCTTGTACAAGCCAGGAACTACACCATCAACCTTTGTTCCCATTTAGGAATCACAGTCAACTTTGAAAAATCTGCATATCTCATTCATAGGGATTTTTAGACACTACTACAGCTTTGATCAAGCTTCCCCAGACAGAGTTTCATTCCCATTGTCACACCACATCTTGATCACAGAATCTTGCAAGCGGGATCTTGATGGTGGCTGAACAGTCAAGATAACAGTGGCAGTTCAGACGGACAATATGTCAGTGGTCTGGTACATAAACAAACAGGGTAGCACGCACATCCTGGGGTCATCAATGTCATTGCGGACAGGTTATTTTCTGCAGATGGGGCCAGCCTTGCTGCGATCTGTTTGCATCCCCCTTAAATGCCAAATGCAGATGCTACTTTCTGGTTCCATTAATACCCAAGTTCCTACAGAAAGCCAGGAGTCTGGAAAATATGATTATTTTAATAGCACCATTCTGGCCTTGACAGATCTGGTTTCCCTTTCTTTGAATGCACCAGATGGAGGAACCATGGATCCTGGACCCAGTGCCAGACCTGTTGACACACTCGTCAGGAGTTCCTCACCCATCTCTTCAGTCCAGCCAGGTCAAATTTTTGTCTCCAGCAGTACAACAAATTCTAGTTTCTTCCACTAGGAAACTGTACAGGAGCAAATGGAAGCGTTTTGCATGTTGGGCATCAGGACACTCTTTCACGAAGGGCTTCTACATCCATGATAAGAGTGCAGTTAACTCTACACTTATGTCTCACAGGCTTTGTAAAGCTTTCATGAAGGGTACCTTTCATCTCCATCCGCCCATTTGGCATCTGGTTTTTCCCTGGAGCTTGAATTTGATGTTATCTCACCTTATGTTACCACCGTTCGAACCAGCGTCAACGTGTTCACTTAAATATTTGTCATGGAAGACTCTTTTTCTTATTGCTGTCACTTCAGCTCGTAGGATATCAGAGCTACAGGCCTCATCCTGACAGAGTCACCTTACGCACTAATCCATCATTTCTCCTGAAGGTATGTTCAATGCTTAATATTAATCAATCTGTTGAGCTTCCCACCTTTTTCAAAAACCATTCTAACAAGTTGGAATACATGCTGCACAAATTGGAAGTACATAGACAGCTGAGATTTTATTTGGACAGAACAAAGGTATGCAGGAAATCAGATCAGCTTTTCGTTTCCTTCACGGATAATAAGAAAGGGATGGCAGTAACAAAATGCATGTTATCCGAATGGCTTTCAGACTGCATACATTTTGTCTATTCAGCTTCCAAACAACCACTTCTGTTCAAGCTTAAGACTCATTCTACTAGGGCAGTTTCTACCTCTCTAGCCCATGCCGCTCGTCTACCATTGGATACTATCTGTGCAGCGGCTATGTGGGCAAAGCCTCATATGTTTATTACTCACTACAAAGTAGATAGGACCTCCAAGGACAGGGCTTTCTTTGGTTCCACTGTTCTCAGGAACGTTCTTCTTATGTTCTTACCATAACATTCCATGTGAATTGTTCATCTCTGGAAGAACTAGTACGACTAGTGTCTGGTTGGTCTTTGCTGGGTTATCCAGCACTACCTGCTCATTACTAGGTGTCTCATTAGGTGTACATCAGTCTATGTATAGTTTATATGTTTAGGTTCAGGTGTATGCTTGCTAGTGCATTCTGGTTTCTTGCAAACTAGATCTGAGGGATAGCAGCGGAGGATCATGGGATAGGGACTGTGCCTCGAGCTTCTCTTAGATGCAGAGCTTGTGATGCGGCCGACTCAGAGTCGAGGATCGGCTCCGAACCCGTGTGTAAGAACAAAGGCAAGATGAACAATTCACATGGAACGTTATGGTAAGAACATAACTTCTTTTTCCACCCCATACTAGCCATCCTCACCATAGATGTGAGAAGTATCCAGAGGGACCACAAGCCAGTGGCCATGGAGATGACGTGAGCCCTTGAAGATATTCTGACAATGTGGACATTTCTATTAACTCACTAATCCCTCCTATGGGTGGAGAACATGCAACTCATGTCACCACGTCCCTGCACATGTGAATGAAGACTACTGCAGTTGTTGCACGATGAGCCATACACTGCTGCAGGTTTGCTCTGAGAGGTTTGTGGTAACATACAACATGGACTCTTCCCTCCTTATGCTGTCCAATGTACTTCTGAGCTGCTAGTCAAATCCAGTTCACCCGAGTCATAGTTATACCCTCACCTTCTATGCCAACAGACCACTCTGTCATGGCTTAGATTTTTGGATTAGTCTTTTGGAGACTGGGGATTAATTTTGGATTAATCATGGAGGAGATTGGGAATTCTAAGTCTATACCACCAAAGTAGAAATGTACTATGGAAGGTCTCCGAAGCATCACACTTTGCTTCTTTTTACAATAGTCACTTCAGAAGGACCACTTGTAAGACACTAATAAAATGTTAACGATCAGACTGATCATCATTCTTGAATAGAAAACATATTACATTTTATAAATGATTTTATGGTACCAGAATGCAGAAACTAGGAAAATGATCACTGAAAGTGTTAGCCATCATGAGAGCAGCATTCATGATATTCTGAGGAGAAGATGTAAAGATAAAGTATGGCATGTTAACATGACATGGACGTTTACCATTTACTTATTTATTTATGTATTTATTTGTCTTTGTTTACCAAAAAAGTCCAACTGGGTAATACCCATTTTCAGCAGAGGCCCTTGGAGAAAAAGCTCCATTTGTTTTATATTCCATTATACTTAGTTCCAGTTAAACACAGAGTAGTTATATTTCTGTTTGCATTTATACACATACAGTAGTTTTGTTTATACATTCTAAGATTTTACAGAGGTAGAAGTTACTAAAGAGAAAGCCCATATGCATCTTAGAGGATGTTATGCATAAAAATTGTTTTGTTATTTCAGTGAGAGGTTGAGAACATTTTGAAGAGTATCGTATGGTGAACACAAAGTCTTAACCTGGTGCTAAGCATGTGCAGGACCAGGATTGGTTAAGATGTTGTTTAAGCAGTGGGTTAAATCTGTTGAATTTCTCAGAGAGTTTTATTTGTGTTGGGGATATAATTCAGGAGTTTAGCAACATAATGAAAGTAGAGCGAGTTATTATAGTGAAAGAAGTAACTTGTGCATGACCAAGAATCTATAGTGCTGTTTGACTTTGCTTATCCCATGACAACTGTGATGATATGGGCAAGTGCCAGCATAACCAGCTGGAGTTTTGTAAAGAATAATATGTCCTTTGAATATCAAACTGATTTATAAAAGATGCTTGTGTTACAAATGTATTACAACTAAATGTCATTTGTATATCAAACTGATTTGTACAGATGCTTGTGCTGAAAATGTATTTGTGAGGTTTGCTTGGGTTGAAATGTATCAACAGTGCACCCTGCTGAAATGAAGATAAATCTATGTGTATTATTGTGGCTGAATTAAATATATATATATATATATATATGTATTAAAAGAGGATACAGGGACAGCAATGGTTAACCAGCTAGCTGCTTTAAGAAAAACAAGGGAAACATAAATGAGCTGTTAAACCATTAAAATGTCACCCCACAGTGTTGAGTAGGACTGGAGATGCTAGGTTTGGGAAAAAGCCTTTGTTCATTAGCCTAGTAAAAAGTGGAGAAGCCCCAGGCACTGCCACAAAGATTTAGATGTGTATTGTAGCCATCTATGCTAAATTCCTGCCTCATCTTTAAAGGAGAAATACCATGAGAACTTACGAGTCAGGTAGCCAGATGAGGTCATTCTTCCAGCCGTCTTGGAAAGTATATTTTAGATATTACAAAGAGTAATCTCAGAGTACTGAGCATTCTGTTTTGAGGAACCTGACTAGAAAGACCCTCACCCACAGTATCTTGCTTTGCGGTAGTAAGTAACTTAACTAGGAAACAGTAATTCTTTTAGATTAGCCAGGAATATAGTGAAGCTTAGTTTAAATATTGTTTTTCTTTGTTTGTCTGAGTCTGTCCATCAATGTTCTTTTCAGTATTTCCTGTGATTTGAACTCTGTGGTTTACTGTAAATATGTATTCAATATATGCGGTAGTACGTAACTTAACTAGGGAACAGTAATTCTTTTAGATTATAATGAAGCCTAGTTTAGATATTGTTTTTCTTTATTTGTCTAAGTCTGTCCATTGAAGTTCTTTTCAATATTCCCTGTGATTTGAACTTTCTGGTTTATTGTAAATATATATTCAATATTTTCATGTTCTTTTATTATTTATTATTAAATATATTTAAAACTTTTATTGTGGCTAGTCCTTGTAGAAAATATCTAAACTTTGAGAGAACTTATATTTATTTGGTGACACTATGTAGGCCACTCCAGAAGGCCTCGCTGTCTTGGTCAGCTACTATAATTTGTTTTAGTATTAATATTGCACTGTATAATTCGATACCCTTTATAAGAGCCTTATAGTAACTGACTGGTGGAAGTGAATTTACCTTATAGTCTGAATGAAGCACTGGGTTCACAGAGAGGGTGCTGGAGGACTTGGCTTGGACACTTGGCTGGGGTCCTAACCCTACAGCTTTACCAGTGGGGAGTCTTACTGGGGACCTCGAGGGAGACAAATATTGAGACATCCAGACCCCAGGCTAAGTGAGTTCCCTGTGTGCTCTTAAGGGAAATTGTGCTTGATGCAGAGGGGTTTGCATCTGGAAATACTGAGTGTATCCATTTGTATTCCAAGTGCACATCCCACTCCAGTGTTAGTGGTGAAGATTTAGGCTCCTTGATTTCTGGCCCAGTGTGGGGATGTCACATATTAGTGGCAGTG
Organism: Protopterus annectens; assembly: GCF_019279795.1. NCBI lineage: Eukaryota > Metazoa > Chordata > Ceratodontiformes > Protopteridae > Protopterus > Protopterus annectens. Next base: position 137,529,358 of record NC_056744.1, read on the forward strand.
GTGGACATCACAACAACTTCCACTTGAGCTTAGCCTTCATATTTTAGTTAAGCCACTGTAGAACCCCTTTAGCAAATGAAGCATGAGAACTGCGGTAAAATAGATGCAGGCAGCAAAATATAATTTGATTTTATTGACTTGAATAAACTCCCCTTGTACACTCTAAGGGATTTTCATGTCATGTAATGAGGAGGCCTGGTTGAAGCTGTCAAAATTAGCAACACCATCAGCTGCTTTATGTTTTCTGTAAAAAAGCAGAATGCATTACCCTGATGAAACATTTTCTGAGTTGAAAAGGTCTTTTGTGAACTAAATTTCAGGCACAGCTACTGTGTCAACAAGGGAAAATACAGTCCAGCTTTGCAGGATATGTGTTTTATCTTGATATTTATTGTATTATTGTGTTCAAGTTTAAGACCTCTATAAATTAAGCAGATGTTTTTAATAGGATCAAAAATCAATATTGTTGGTTCATGCCGCTTGGTTCAGGGACTGTCCTCAAATGATAAAATGTATGATGAAAAAAGATGAGTTTTATTAAGGCTTTTATCTCTAAGTCTTCTCTACCAGAAAATAAATGGTAAATGACTTCTCATTTGTGCTTTGTTTTATTACAGAAACTGATTAAATGGAAACTTAATTTTATAATTTAACGTTTTCCACATTGTTTACTGAAAGTTGTCAACAAATGTTTTAATGCATGCAGTGAAGGTGACCATATAAGTGCTGGCATAAAATGGTTAATTACTATATAGGAAGTTGATGTATGACATGAAATTTTATTACTGACTATTTTACAATAGTTTCTGATTGCCTGATCAAGCAAAAGGAGTGTCCTGAGTCAGAGTCAGTGTATTAGGCATGCAAGCTAAAGGATGGAGGGAGGGCTGCTTGGATGGGTAAGGGAGAGAGAAAGGAACAATTCATGCTTCTAGTAGGTGCAGGGAAAGATGGGAGGGAAGAAGAAATAGTGCCTCATACCAAGATATAGAGGCCTAAAAACTTTGTAAAGCCTTCACTATCAGGCAGGGTGCAGGTGTGATGCACTGTGGTGAGCAGAGTCGTGTGTGATATCTAATCTATGCGAAAGAGCTGCTAGGATTGAAAATATCCTGGAAAGGGACCAAGATTTCTTTGTGAGTCGGGTGGTATAGGAGGAGATGTGAATGCAGCCTGTTGAATGAAGGACATTTAGTTGTAGTTTTAACAGAGTGGCTATGTTCGTCTGAAAGTAATTCCCGGAGATCTGAAAGGGTTTTCAGGTGTTTAGCATACTTTTCTCTTCTGGGTGAATGTTGTTGCAGTTATTTCCTTGTTGTGTTACTCTCCTGAACATGACACAGAATTCTGTCAGAAATAGAAAAGTCACATTTATCTGTAAGTTGCAAAACTCAGATAATGATTCCAATCAAGAATTGCTAAGAGGATAATAGTCTCTATAGAACAAAGTTTTGATAACAAGCGTTTATATAGCTACCAGCTAAAGCAACTGAAAACACAGCACATCAAAGACCTTTTTTCCTGCAGTATAACAATTTCCTTACATTAATATGCAAAAGATTGTAGCTAGATTCTCATGTAATGTTGCAAATGCTTTTAGATTTAAATCACATTTTGGCAAATCTCAAACTAAAATGATCCTTGTTTTCTTTCTGTTGGAATATGTTGATCCTGGGTTTACCCTCTGCACCTCCTTGCTGTTGTTGTATCTTTCGGCTTTTCCCGGTTAGGGGTCGCCACAGTGGAACTCCGGTCCGCTAATGATTGGCAGTAGATTTTTACGTACCGAGTTGCCAGCCCTGACGTACAACCTTCAACGAAGGTACGCCCATTCATGCATGTTTCCACACAGAAGACACTTTAGCTGAGAATCAAGCAGGACAACATCTTACACCTCCTTGCTGTATATAAACTAAATCTCTGTTTGCAGTGTTCCGGGAAGTGGGAGAACATAGGGGTTCTCTTAGGTCAGGATTCATCAAAATGCTATTTCAATGCAACAAGTTTCAAAAAGTTTCAGTACTGTCATTGTAACTAGTACACTGAGTAACACATAACAGTTCTCATAAGAAAAATGTTAATGCTTCCCATACAAAGTATGCAAGTGGCATATCAGATGAGTCCTGAGAAGAGTATACAAGTATTTTTTAAGAAATTTCAACAGCAATTTACAGACACTGATGCTATGCATTTAATATGTAAGTTGCAATTATTAGTTTAAGCACCTTATTCAGAAGGTGGAGGTAGATTTGTTGTATAATTAAATAAAGATTTGTGATACTGCTCTTGGGTGGACAAATACATTTTGGTTCTAGTGTACGAAAAAGGATATGTAGCCAGTTAGACTAGCCCGGTCAACAAATGTAAAATAAATAAAATAATAAATAAATACTTCAGGCTGTTATATGACCTGTACAGAAGTAGAGATACTTCTAGTGCTTGAGAACACTAAATCTGTCTGTAAAGTATTATTGCCCAGCATAGAATCCTATTTCACAGGGCTCAGCAATAAGTATGTGTTTCAAGTGCTCTATATTGGTAAGTCAGCACCAGTAATGCCAAGTGCCAAAAGTCAGAACATCAAAGACAGAAACTACCAGAGAAGCGAGAATATCAGACATCACTCTTCTCCTTTAAACTTGTTTTATTGCCAGGGGTAAGATCCCCTTGACCTCCCAGTGTGTGTTTGTGTGTGTGTGTGGCAAGCCCCACTGCACCACCACCCCAATGTGTGTGTGTGGGGGAGCAATCCTCCAACACCTTTGAACTTATAGAAACCAAGCCCAAGATCACCATACCTCAAAGAAAAGGGAATATTCTAAAAAACAGTGATTTTGGACTCGGTATAAGCAAGTCTGGATTTTTGTCCATACAGTCTCCACATTACAGCTGCAGTCCGACCATTAAAACGGTTACCTATTTCAACATTTACTTTGGCAGTTCAAATAAAGACTTTCTTAAGAAATATTAAAATAACAGCAGACAAACCTAAAAGATCATTATGATTTAAAGCATTCACCAAATTAATTTACTTGCGGGTATACTCTCTTATTTCTTATTTATTTATTTATTTATTTATCTATCGCTCTATCTTTCTATATATTTGTCTTTGTTTACTGGGGACGTTTGACTGGGTAATAACCATTTTCAGTGGAGGCCCGAGGAGAAAAGCTTCATTTGCTTACATTGCATTATACTAATTTCCAGTCAAACACAGAGTAGTTTCCTTTCAATTTACATTAATACTCAAACAGTAATTACATTTATATATTCTATGATTTTACAGAGGTGGTAGTTACTAAAGAGAAAGTCCAAATGCAACTCGGTGGATTGTACAGGCAGCAGTTATGTATAAAAATATTTTTGTTGTTTTAGTGAGAGGTTGAGAATATTATGTTTAGGGAAAGTATTTGGAGAATATCGTATAGTAAACACAAAATTTTAACCCTGTGGTGAGCATGTACAGGACCAAGATTGGTTAAGATATTGTTTAAGCAGTGATTTAAAACTACTGAGTTTGTTGGAGAGTTTTATATGCGCGGGGATACTATTCCAGAGTTTAGCAGCACATTGGGAGTACAGCGTGCCTCCTGCAACATTATTTGACTTATTTGTAAGTAATAAGAATTTGTTAGTAGAATGGAGGTCCCTTGCTGGACATTTGGGTAGTAATAAGTTTTGTAGTGCAGGGCATTTTACTGGATGATGAATAAGTTTGCGTGCTGTAGTTAGTTGTGAATATATTAGACAGTTGTGCAGTTCAAGCCAGTTTAATTGCTTAAAGATAAGACAACGGTGGGTCCTATGAGAGAGGCTGGTGGCAAGTTTAGCTATTTTATTGTAGCAGGAGGCAAGTTTCTTTTTTTGAGTATTGTTTGTTTGTTAGGCTAGGAGTGGTGTATAAAGAATCGGCAGCAAAAAGGTGGTGGCTAGACTTTTTCTTGCAATATCTGTTAGGTATCCATTGAGCCTATAAAGGGAGCCTAGTTTCTTGTGTGTAGATTTAATGGTGTGCAGCCGGTCATATTTGAGACTGTCATCTATTATAATGCCTAAAAGTTTACTGTGAGTTACAGTTTCAGTGACAGTATTATTTGCTGACTTTATGGTAAAAGATTGCTTTTGATTTTGGCAACTTTTAACATTAACTTAGTTTTCCTGGAGTTGAGTAGGAGGTTTGATTCTTTGCGCCAGGTTTCTACAGAGGAGAAATATTTTTGGGTAATGTCTTGGAGCTTATTTATTGTTGAGGCCCCACATATTAATATTGAGTCATGTGCATATTGAACTAAACTAGCATGGTGAATGAAGGTCTGGAGGTCATTAATAAAAATATTAAATAGGAGAGTATCCAGGATAGACCCCTAATGGAGACCTGTAGTAACTCATTGAAAGGATTAGTAGGTTGTTTCCATTTAATGGGTTGTTGCCATCCAGACAGGTAACTAAAGAATTCCAATAAGGAGTGTTGTGAAAGTCCTGTGGAGGAGAGCTGAACAAGCATTTGCTATTGCGAGACGGTATCAAATGCCTTTGACAAGTCTAGGAACATGGCGGACACAAGCAGACCATCATTTCTAAGTCAGTTTATTATACTGGTAAAATGTAGGAGAGCAGTGGTGCTGTGATGGGGCCTAAAGCCATGTTGTGTTTCTGAGAACAGGTAAAACATTTCTGTATAGAAGTCTCAACATAAGCATAACAACAGATTGAATGAATTGCCTTCCAAACTCCTGATGGTTGAAATGCTTATTCTGCATGCGGGCACCTTGTCTTAAAAGTGGTTTGCTTCCTGTGAAGCATTTAAAGGAATGCTGGTTTTTCATTTGTTAAAACATTGAAATTTTCTATACAGCACATCAGAATGCAGGAAGGTGTATTGTTACTGTGTGTATATGTGTAATACTACTGGAGACTGGACAAATGAGTTTTATTTGTGTGGCAACACTAGATTCAGTTTTATTACTAGATTGTTTTTTAAGGCTTGAATGCCATGGTATAAACAGGTCCTATGCCTAAGTCAGGGCATATTTATTGCTAATGAAATCAATATTGATTCAATCTTTGATGTTTGCCAGACGCGCTGTTCACAGTACCCCTGAAGTCCCTGAATTGCTTCTTTCTGTGGTTCATATAAGGTTTCACTTGTATTGGTAGAATATGTACCTGTATTTATTATTTATTTTTTTTTTAGCCCAGTCGCTCCTGCTGTTACTGAAGTTATCTGGCTGCTATTTTTCCACATTGCTCTAGTTTCTGTTTACGTGTCCTAACTTTATACTATGTATTCAGAAAGAATGATCATGCTGTGATAACTATTGTAATAGAAACTGCGCAACATGGCCTAATGGGGATTAGGTATGTGTAAGAGGTTACTTAGTGAGGACCTATCAGGGACCTTGCTGCATCATTAATCCATACATTCACAGAAACTGCTGTCACATCATGAGGTCACATGACCTGGGGCCATTGGCATGCAGGTGGCATGCTTGATGTGATACCCATCCAGATGTGCATCACAGGATAATTTACATGCTACTTAGACACTGCAGAGAGCCTATATAAGGAATACAAGGCAAAGTGCCAACTGTGTTTATTTTATAAATGGGAAGGACATGGGGTGATAGGACATACAGTCGGAAAGGAAGAAGAACAAATACAGAAATTAATAGAAGGACAGCGGGAAAGGAAAAGAGGCCTGATAAGGGAAGGAGGGTGTTTTTCTATTTTGTGAGACTTATACTTGTTTGGGGGGAAGCAGGGGGGATGATGTGGTTAGGAAGGAAAGTGTAGGTGTGGCAGTAAGAGCAGACACCCAGATATATAACACATGCAAAGACTGGTAGTACAGATGGTTATACAAAAGGGGAGTGACAGATAGAATGTAGACAACTAGTGTTGGGAGGATTGGACAACAAACAGGGAGGGGAGTGGGTGACACACAAGAAAGGGGAACTCCCTTTTGGGGTGAGGACTACCCATCAAGCTGTCCCAGCATGGGCATCAGCCAGAAGTCTGTCACATCCATGGCTGACATAATGAGTAGGCTGTACCACTGGTAGCTTGATAATCAGTGTTGGGTGGCTGTGCGACTCTGCCAGTCACTTGAAGATGCATGCTTGGGATGCCTATCCAAATACTGAGATGCAGGTTCACCTGAGTCCTGAAAACTGCTGCTCCAGCTGCCAGCTCACCTGAGGGGTCCTTCTGTGCCTCTTAGTGACGAGCAGTTAATGCCACTCACCCAAGATGGCACACATGAGGTCACTGGTGAGCTCTCCAGGTTGCTTGCAACAAGGATGACATTTGTCACCTAGTATAGAGGCTAGCCTTGGTGACTGCTGGGGACCCAGTGGTTGGTGTGGAAGTCTTTGCAGGACTTTATGGTCTCTGCTGCAGCTCTTCCTCCTCCACAGATGATGCTGCAGAAAATGAACACAAATGAAGAGAAATAAAACAAAGAAATATAATATAAAGAAGAAGCTACTGGCAGAGGCATTCAATCACCCCTATATAAATCAAATGTGTGGATCATATTTGGGTTGCATGGCTAGGTTTATAAGGGCCCTCAGTAGTCATTATCCTAGTATACACATATGAACCTATAAGAAGATGTCAGAGAGAAGGAGAACTTGACAAAAAATGGTTACAGTTATCTGGTGCTGTTTGATATAACAGGTCCTGGAAGGAAAAAATTGTCAGCAGAGCAATGTTTATAATAATGTCTGAGAAACATCTGTGGTAAGAGAAGGGTTAACATTGGGGGATATGACTAGCTATGCCACTGTCACCAGTGAGCATGACTCTGGCCCAGGTTGTGGATGGTAACAAATATGTGTAGGGGTGGTGGTGAAGGAAGTAAGGAAGAAGTAATAATAATGAACAAATTAAATATTCAATATATGGAATTGGCATGCACACTATTGCATCTACAGGGTTTTGTGGCACAAGTAGCTTCAATAAAAAGAAATAGGCAGTTGACTGATGTAAGAGTGTAAATGGAAAATAAGTCTCACTACAGTGTTATGCAGTTCCATTACAGTTGTCACACCTATGCTAGTTTAGGAATGAGTAGCATAATAAAGGACAAGGACAGTAACTGGTACAGTAAAGGGTAAGGACAATGGCATGGATGTAAGTGCAGTATGAAATAGCAACCTCAAGGGCACTGAACCCCTGTACTTGGTAATGAAGTAATAAATGAGCAATAAAAATAGCAAACTGCTACAAAGGAGACAAGCAGCCTAACTGCAGTAGTATACCCAGGGCAAGTGCAATCAGCATGTAGATGGCAGTATTAGGGATATCTGCTATAAGCAAGAGTAGTAGCACTGTTATAAATACATTTAAAAGGATGCATTAGTCCTATCAGCACTGAAAAAGTGGGCAATGGTTAGCTTTTAAAAAGTAATGCAAAGTAGGCAGTTAAAGCAGAGGCATACAGGTTTGGCACTGACGAAATGTACTTACAGGGATGCCTAAAAAGTCTGTCCTGTCTCCTTGTTGAGGCAAGTGAGTTTTGTGTTACCTAGTTCTCTGCTGCAAAGCACAAAATATCAGATCAATATATTTGTGTTAGCACTGCTCACCACAGTGTGTGATGTCCATGGAATCACTCAATACCCTGGCAAGTGAGTGCTAGGCATCTGTATTATATAGGAGACCCCAAGAGCTGCTTCCTAGCATGAAGTGTCAGTGCTGCCCATGCAGAAAGTAAAGAAAGAGCTTTGTCTTCCTGTTACATTGCACAGGAGCCCTTCCAGACATATCTACTCACCAGGTCAAATTAAGGAGTAAAATTGATAGCTGGGGTGTGATATTGCACTTTGCAGATACCACATGACATGCATTTATAGACAGCATAGTAACATTATGCTCATGTATGGCAGCGTGATGCATGTGGTTAGTAGTATGAGCCAGGGCAACAGACAGAGAGAAACAGCACGGTTGTTATACTGTGAGTGAGTGTGCTACAGAAACTCACAAAACACTAAAAAAATGAGGACAGTACAGAAAAACAAAATATAGTGAAACAAACAGCATCTAGCAGCATTGGTAATATATACCACATTGTAGGGGCAACTCCAGGGTTTATGGCTGCCACACATACAGCTGTCATACCATACTGATTGCTGTGTGCTGTCACTGCACTGACCCTTGTAGGGGTATGTCAGACTGCTTTGGTTTGGGGTGACCAGCACAGTTAGGACACAAGGAACAGACAGGAAACTCTACAGTGCTGGGAGAGGGTGCATGCAAGCAGCAAGGCCACAAGAATCGGTCAGCACAGTCATTTTTCCTATAGCAGAGAGAACAGCACTACAGATATCTGACTATCTAAGCATGACAGGTTGCAGTCCTTCTGGGGGGAGGGGTGCAATTTACAGTCCATTTGAAAAAAGCATGACATTTGACATATATGAAGGGCTGGAGAGCCAGAGACAGGAGACAAAGGCTGTGCTGCATACCCATATGGAAGTGGTTGCTGGATCTGCAATTCTATGGACAAAGACTCTTCTGTAGGCACTGCAGTGAGGGGCAATGTATGTGGACCCCATGACCTGCCCATTACACAGTCTGACACAGTGTCACAGTCATATCATTACATGGCACAGCACAGTAGCTTCCACAGTGGTGGGGAGGGGGGGTGAGGTGGTGGGTGTTGCCCAGTATTCCCACAGCAGTAGTGGACCTGCCATGGTGCCAAAAGAATGACAGTGTGAAATGTTCACCACAGAAAACAGATGTTCTTCTGTTAGCCCTACCAAACCATTTATGACACATTCTAGAGTAGGGTGACTGGCATGATCTTGCATGCAAATTACAGGGCACAGAATATAGCTGCTGACATGTCTGCTACCACGGCTGCTTACTCATCATCAAAGGTGACGCGGTTCCTAGTAGAATTCCAAGGTGAAGCTGACAGAACACTCATTCTGGGTTGTGGATTGGATGTAGAAACGGGACTGGAAGCAAGAGCATGAATATCTGCTCGAGTGAGTAGCAAATGCCAGACTTGTATATAACTCATCCACCTAGTGTATTCTGACTTCAGTATGTGCTTTCCTGTCACCCATTAATATTAGAACTTCAACCCAAAACATCTGCAGCACAGATGACAACTGCCCACATGTCTGTGGGGATGTAGCAAGTGAGTTGCATGACATGCCATTGCAAGCCAGTACTGGTAAGCAATTTCTGCATAGTACAGTCACACATACCATACTGCAGTTCTGTAACCCAGGCACACAGGCACAACAATTCAGCAATAGAAGCATCCTGCACCAACAGGTATGCATGCACCCTTAGCCTGTTTATATTCCTGGAATGTAGCTGTCTGTCTGATGTGTGGTAATGGGGTCATACACATACTAGCTTACTAGTAGTTATCCGCATGCTTTCAAAGTTTCCACTGGGAACAGGTCTGCACATGCCTGAGGTCAGCTTGCCTGCAGAAGATAACAGTGATGGCATACAGGGACACAGTGAAGCTGTCAGCAAAACTAACAGAAAAGGGAACATTCTTCTCCTCCACATCTGAGGGGACTGCAGAGGCCCAGGATTGTTCTCTTGCATTACTTGTGCTTAGTGAAGGACATCCTGTCTTTGTGCATTCTACAGATGGTACACTAGCCACAGATATATTGGCAACATGTGAAGGATGCACAGTTTCTGAGGTGCACATACATGGCAATGGGGAAAAGATGCATTGGTATTTATTGATGAACTGAAGCATGGGTATTACATGATGTTCATACCACCCTCAACATCAACCAGAGAGGGTGCAGGGCTGTTATCCAGGCACTGATGGATGCTACTCAGACCATGTTAGAGATGCTCCATGTGTGAAGGTATCCATGGCCTCCAATAACACCTTCATCCATTGAATGGAATGGCAGCCTACTTAGAAGCCATTATTTGATCCCTGCATCCTCTTGCAGATGTAAGGTGTAGCTGAGGTAGGGGATGGTTGCACACTGCAAGTGTGTATGGCTGTTATGCAGACATGGCTGATTTCACTGTCACCTCCACTCATGACTGTGACTATTCACATAACTGAGGATGACACTTTTCTGTTTCCACCATTGGGTCCACCCCTGGCTGTGGCCTGCTACATGCCTATGGATGACCCTGTTCTGTCTCCATCATTGACCCCCCCCTGCCCATGGCTACTGGTGTGAGTATGGACCATAGTCCTCTGGCTGCACCATCATTTACAGCAATGCCATGGAAGGTCCCAAGGACGTGCACATTTTTCCAGCTGCACTTTGGCTGCAACCACACATCACATCATTCAATGGTCAGTGGTCAATGTTATTAGCACAGCAAACTGAAATATCAGAAGAAATTAATATGGAGTCTGCCATCGTAATAAACAGTGCTGTACACTTATACCCCAAATCAGTTATCTATTTGCTACTTAAAATAAATTAAGGAGCCTGCCTATCTGATCGATTTTGGGACAGAATTCTAGATTCTATCTATTATACAGCGATTTCAATAGAAGTATCAGAACTGCCTCAACTCTACTAGTAATATACAGGAAAATGACAGTTTTATACCTCTGTTAAGCAAAACTCACATACTACTACTCCCTCCAGTATGGTAGGTTGGTAGATTGGTTCACATTTGGAGGGATGCAAACTTTGTTTGCACAAATGAGCTCTTTTGCACAGTTATATTTATTTACGGACATTGGTATTTATATTATTATATTTTTGTTGTCTTAGGTTACTTCTTGTTAATTGTTATTTTTATATGTTGCTGGAGGACTTGCAGAATAGGAATTTCATTGTACTTTGTGACTCCAACTCTAGTACATATGACAATAAACTGGAATTGAATTGAATTGAATGTATTTCATAGTGCAGTGGCACTTTCTATTGGTGGATGTAACCTACCCCTCAAACCTTAATTTAGTATCAGAGACAGTACCTAAATCCTTAGCTATCTTAGAATCAGGAATTGCCATCATTAATTGCATAATGGTATATATTGTTAGAAATCTAAATGTGGAGTATGTTGCACTGACTGGTGTTAAATACATCATTACTACTGGACTAAATATAAAGTTTATTAAAAAAATTGCACCACATGGTGATCCTGAGTATTACTCATAGTGTGGAGCTGATTTTGGAATTGTCAGCATATTTGCTGACCCAAATTATATCACTCAGAAGGAAAGAAGATATAAAAAATGTTAAACAGAAGCAATCAAAAGACAGAAACCTGAAGGAGTCCAACTTTAGTTACCTTTATTTTAGATAACATTTCTCCACTTTTTACTTTATATTGTCTATTAGAAAACCAACTTGCAGCTTACTAAATAACAAAACTGTTAATCTGCAAAGAGCACATAAGTTCAAAGAACAGGCAAATATTTTAGAGAAATCTAAATAAATGACATCAGCTGACCACCCTGCTTTCCTTACCAGTATTGAGGATTGGGACAACTGCATCCCCTACCGCCTCATTCCTTGGGTACATAACTGCTTTCTAACATCTTTTGAAATAGAAAACTCAGATAAGGTACTGACTGAGACAAAGTTTTAGAAAGTCAGAAATAAGTCATTTAATACATCAGGACTAGTTGCTGCTGCATTCTTTCTTATAGTTTCATAGGATGATGCTAGGCTATTGGCCTGGAGGCCCTTATAAGCCTAGCCAAGATTTTCACCCATATTCCATAAAGTCAGCACCTGTTTCCCCTGTCCAGCAGGGACACAGGTGGGATCCCAGGGGTGTATTTTCTGTTTCCTATCCAGTCATCCAGGTTGCTCTTTAAGAGGGCTAGAGGGGTACTCTGCTTGACATGGAGAGGGAGTCTGTTCCACAGATGGGGGAATCTTTGGGACACAAATCTATCTTGCCAACAAGTTCTATTAATGTCACAGACCAGGTTGAGGCCTTGCATGTGGGTTGTGCAAAAAAAAAAAATTGCCACAGAATTCCTTTGCAAACTGTGAATAGCATCAGTTAATTAGTAGGGGAGCTGAGAAACAGCATTGCTCTTTTATTTCGACATATCTGTATTTAGCTGAAGTGTTTGTGTGGTCTGCATTGCTCTGAATATCGCTCATCTCTGGCTTCATTTAATTTTGATTTAAAGCTCTTCATTTAAAGTTTGACCACTTTTATTTTGTATCGTATTCTAGTATTACATTTGTTTTGTTTTACGTTTTCTGTTCTGTTGGAGTTTTAAGAGTTCTTGGCTAGGGTCAGTTAAAAAAAGTTGCCAAAGAATTCCTTTGCAAACTGTGAATAGCATCAGTTAGTTAGTGGGGAGAGCTGAGAAACAGCATTGCTCTTTTATTTAGACATATTTGTATTTAGCTGAAGTGTTTGTGTGGTCTGCATTGCTATGTGAGAGGAGAAAATATTCTGGAACTGGTCCTAACCAACATGAGTAGCCACTGTAGCTCCCCTACAGTGTCATCTCCTTGGTAAGATCCGACCATAAAGCGATCACTTTTGAAGTCACCATCTCACCTACCCCCCCCCCCCACTTTGTCAGGGTGAAACAAAAAACTTTTCCAAAGCTGACTACAGTCTCCTCAGAACAGGTATAAGCAGCTTCACAGCCACTGTCCATTCATTTGGAACTAGCACAAATTTCCAAGCCTACAGCAAAAAATTATATCAGCACCTACATAGCTGCATGGACTCAGCAATAGCTTACAGGACCAAATCATCTTTCTCAAGGAAGAGTAAACCTGTCTGGTGGACAGCAGCAGTAAACAAACTCTATAATAAAAGGAAAAAATTGTTGTCCAGGACCAAGAAGGAGCAGATGCCTAGTTGGAAACAATCTCTCCTTTGTCTGAACAAGTGAATAAGTTACTGGTGAAATCCTCTAATGCTAACTTCGAGTCCAAATTGGCCAAATCCACTAAGGACAATCACAAGGCCTTCTTCACATATAATTGCAATCTCAAAGGTAACACCCAAATCTGCTTTGAACTGGTGGTCAATAACACCACATACACAAATGCCATAGATATAGCCAAAATGCTGGCAGTCAGTTTCAGTCAAAACTTCACGCCCCGCCCCCATCCCCCCATCAGTAAACCAGGACCTCCCCAGCACCTGCCCCCCCTCCCCTCATCACCAGGGAGCAGGTCATCAATGCCCTCTTAAAGACAAAAAATACAGTCTCCATGGGACCCGATAACATCCCTGGCTGTATCCTACATGAACTCATGCATGAGCTCTCAGCTCCATTAGGCACTCTATTCAACCAAAGCCTGAGCACCGGCTTCATCCCAGCTGAATGGAGGACAGCCACTGTCATCCCTCTACACAAAGGTGGATTGTTCACTGACCCAGGCAATACTAGGTGCATCAGCCTAACTAGCCTGATCTGCAAGGCCATGGAATGCATTATCATGGACCTTATAAACAAGGACATTGGCAACCTCCAAAAGCTTGACCCCACACAGTTTGATTTTTTCAAAGGGAGATCATGCCTGTTAAACTTGTTGATGTCTTTGAAACAGTTGCCAAAGCCATGGACGAGGGGAAGACAGTGCACACCACCTACCTTGACCTAACCAAAACCTTCTACACTATTCCCCACTCGGGCATAATAGATAAACACTCCCAGCTAGACATTAACCTGTATGTTACTAGATGGGTAGCTAACTGGCTCACTGATAGAACCCACTTAGTCAAAATAGGGGAAGCCACCTCTAGCAGTACACCCATAACGAGCGGTGTACCTCAGGAATCGGTTGTGGGACCTCTACTATTTGGGATGTACTTTTCTGAGGTGAAAACCAAAACCAGTGGTCTGTGGCTGACCAAGTTTGCAGATGACTGTAGGCTGGGTGCTGTTTTATATTCCCCTAGTGATGTGAACATCCTTCAAGAGGGCCTTACCCAAACTAATGACTGGTGTCAGAAGCATGGCCTCAAACTGAATACCAAAAAATGCATCATTATCCCCTTTGGAGAAAATGGCATCCTCACTAATTATCACATTAATAACAATGTACTAAGCATGCAATCAGTTGTGAGGGACTTGGACACCCAGGCTGATAGCAACCTGACTTTTGACCACCACATTGCCATCATTGTATGGAAGGCTTTCTACAGGGCTCATCTCATAAGTAAGGGTATTTTATCCAGGAACAAGGTGGTCATAACATCTATACTCCTCCCTTATCAGACCCATTATTGAGTACAATGTCCCCTTCAGCATGTACCAGTTATAGATGTGAGTAGGGGTGTTGACCAGTTGATCCAATGCATTGACGAAGTCAAGGAATCTCTGGGCATTCATGTTTGGGCTAGAATAGATTTTCCACTCCATGGTTGGGTAGTTAAAGTCGCCCAGGATCAGGGTAGCGGGTTGCATCTTGATTGATTCAAGTAGGTCCAGATAGGTGGATTGGGTGCCCTGAGTCATGGTTGGGGGTCTGTAGCTAGCTATGATTTGAATAGGTGTTTTGTCAACAGTTAACTGCACTTGGAGTGTGTCCTGTGCATCATACCGTTTGATCAACCTGGAGGTGTATATGTCTTTGGTAAATACTGAAACTCCACCTCCTTTGGCTTTGTAGCCCTCCATTTGGGGTCTGAAAGTATGGTAGGATGAGTAACCTGGTAAGGCTATGGTGCTCTTTGCAGCTTTAAACCAGGTTTCAGTGACTGCACAAATGTCAGCATCCTCCAGTGTAAGGAATGCTTGCAATGAGCGCAGTTTCATGGTAAGACTCCTAGCGTTTAGCAGCATGACCTTTAGATTTCGTTTAGAAGAATTTTTCTTGTTGGTAATTTTGTGCTCATGACTTTGCCTAAAAAAGGCAGTATGGGGGAGGCAAGAGCCTTTGCCAGAAGACTGAAGCCCAGGGGAGACAGATGAAGGCCATCTCTGGCAAAGCATCGTGGTCTGTCAGTCATGTCCTCCCAGGCTGTCATGTGCTGGATCCCCTTGAAATGACACCAGAAACTAAGCCAATTGTTAAAATCAAGCATTTTCTGTTTGTATTGAGGCATCATTTTCAGTGATGGTAGGATGCTGTCTAAGGCCACATTCATACCTGCCTGGGACACATATTCAGCAAGCTCAATCATGTCTCTCTTCTTATAGTCCAAAGAGGTACTTCTCAAGTCATTCACACCAACATGGACAGTACCTGTTGTTAAGAGACTTGAGTGCATGCATAATATGGTGGATTCTAGCACTTGACAAGCAACTTACCATGACTTTCTCCTTGTCTAGCCTTGTCTAGTCTGATGAAGGGCACATCTGTGTATCTCACCTTAGAGTCTCCTGTGACTAGTATGTTGGGTTTGTGGCTGGGCCTTAGAGGCTGGGAGACACAGAAGTGTGTACTGTGTGTGATGCTTGGTGCTGTGAGTTGTGATGTGCTTGCGTGTTTTTGCTTCAGAGGGCTCTTTTGTTTAGGTATGTTTTTTGTTGAGAACCTCCACGTCTGTAGGAGTGTGTTGTACAGGTGTGGGTGGTGGTAGATGTGTGGTGTTCATAGTGTTTATGCAGACAACCTTCTCAGTGCCAGATGTACTGGCTTATGACTGAAACAGCAAGGATTCTAGGTTCTTAATGTAATTGCATCTGTCACATATTGTGTTCCTAGGTAGTAATAGTAGAGGGCTCTCCGTGTACATAAGGCAGTTGCTACATTGTCTCAGGATGCCCACATCAACCTGATTAGCAGGAAAAAACATAGGAAATTATCCATCCATGGTTGCCAGAATCTGTGGAAGACAGATCAGGGATAGTAGAGTAGGTACTATCTGAGGAGAGTACCTGTGTGTGTGAGCATAGCATTTCTGACATCAGAAATACTAACAGATGGACATTTCATAACAAAAACCAATTTCAAAACATAAATACACAAGTCTGTAAGTTGATTTGGAATGTCAGATATACTAAAAAAAAAATCCTAAAAAAATATTTGCTATAGTATGATAGTTTGACACCCCATACACCCTAGTTAAGTGCGGGGTTACATCACCATTGACTCCTCCTCCTGTGCTAGTGTTGTTGAGCCATTCCACTCTGCCCCCCCGTGCAAATTATGATGTGACTGTAGCCTGCCGATCTCCTGTCTCCTGTGTGTTAGATAGCACTGTTCTGCACAGCCTTGGTATGTATCACTTTTTTTCTATGTTTCTCCTGTCAGGGCTCCTAATTGAGAACCAACTGCCTCCTGTTTGCATGTGCCATAGCATATTGCACCCTCCTCTGTCTTGCATGTGGGTCTGCCACAGCCACGGACTCCACAACCATCTCTTCCTCCAGTGCTGGCATACCACTGTCAGTCACTGCTATGATCTCCCCTTGTTCTGTTTACTTAGCACCATGTTGTGTTGCATGGCATATACCATAAATTACTTGCTACTACACATCTCAGGAGTATACTACAGTGCTCTATCAGATGTAGCCAATTAGAAGAAGTGAGAATTCAGCACACCAAACACATATTTCAATGATGTTCCCTGTCTTTTCCATTGTGGTTATGTACACCTTCTCCACCTCATGCTGGGGACTGCAAATAGGAGGTGATCGGGCTTGACTTCAAGGCATGTAACGCATCATCTTTAACACACAACAGCAATGACCATTTTGAACAGTCTTTGACTGGACCTTCATGTGCTCTACCCAAATGAAATACTGGTATTTGTCAGAAATATGCCAGGTGTGGGTATCGTGTACTGCCTGGATGGTGCATAGACAAATTATATACAATACTCTATGCATTACACAGCATCTGGCAGCT
The DNA here is from genome assembly GCF_019279795.1 of Protopterus annectens. Taxonomy (NCBI): domain Eukaryota; kingdom Metazoa; phylum Chordata; order Ceratodontiformes; family Protopteridae; genus Protopterus; species Protopterus annectens. The sequence goes on from NC_056744.1 coordinate 137,546,103, forward strand.
GATGTAGTAGAAACCCTTTCAGTTAATATACTGAATGCTGAGTGGGGATGTTGCCAACTGGATGCCAAAGAGGTTGCAATCAGTAGTTCCCAGAACCTCAGAAAAATGGACTGTGTTGTAAATTTTATTTATTTATAATTGTTTACCGAGTCAGTGCATGATGATGATGGTGTAAGCTTTTAGGAGAGAGTAATATGTCTTGTGGTGTGAGAAAATCAGGAATGAGTTTAGAGGACAAGGTGAAAAAAACATAAACAATCAAGGAGGCTGTATCATGGATGGAATATTCAGGGCTGGGACAACACTGTGATGAAGACACAGAAGGGAAAAGAGGGGAAGAATGAAATTGCTACAGCTAATGCTAGCAAACAGGGCAACATTAAGGCCAGCAGGAGGTGGAAAAAGAGGGGGTAACCAGATGGAGGAAACATAATACAATGATGCTAGCTTAAGGGCAGAAAAGAGGGTGAGGACAGCAAATGCAAAAAGTGAAAGGGAATTAGCAGAATGGATTAAAGAGTGAAATGTATATATATATATATATATGTGTGTGTGTGTGTGTGTGTGTGTGTGTGTGTGTGTGTGTGTGTGTGTGTGTATATATATATATATATATATATATATATATATATATATATATATATATATATATACATGCATGCATATATATATAATGGGCCCTTGTTAGAATGCACACTGAGTACTTTATGCAGTTCTGGAGGCCATATAATGAAAGGGAGATTAGAGTGCTGGAACAAATCCAGAAGAATAGTACCAGATGGGATGGTGAGAAATGGATATGGACAGATAGTAAAGGAGATAGAACTATTCTCACCTGGGACCAGAAGAGATGGAGAACATAAGATCATGTCAGGAGATGTAAAGTGGTAATCCTGAAGAGGATGGGCTACAGGGGATGGAGGATGCACAGTCAGCAGACTGCAGTGAGTAAATGGACTAACTACTCCTTGGATCTCTCTTTACGAAGAAGACTGTACACCTAAGAAATGAACTGCTGGAATGGGTGGTAGAGAGTAAATCCACAGGGACATTTGGGAGGGCATGAGACAAGTGAAGAAAGGATGAAGACAGTAGTGATGGAGAGGAGATTGACTGTTATAGCACATAAAGAGCAGACTAAATAGACGTATTATCGGTAACTGTTTGAAATGTCTGGAAATGCTTTAGCAAGTCCAGTAATATGGAAACTGAATGACTGAATAAATGAACATACATACACTAAGTCTGAGATTACAATTTCTTGGAATATTCCATTTTCTCTGAGGTATGGGGATTTTGGAGTTGGTATATATAAAATTAGGTATTGTGGCGGGCCTTGCAATACTCAAGTTTAAATTGGAAGACCAATGTTTGATATTCACTATTCAATATGCAGTATTTGTTCTCTTCTTACATTTTCTGTCTTTTTTTTTGTATGTTGGCACTCACTGTCAGTGTTACAAATGCTGACATTTCAGTCAGGAGCTTTTATTGTCTTATTCTACATTGAAGTAAATCTATTAACTGGCAAAGGACTTTAACTGAATGGTAGATCAGATAGGAAAAGAGAATCCTGGAAAAAAAGCTTTTAACTAGTTTGTAACAAAACATTATTTCAAGTTTATTACTGATACTTCACGAGGAAAATAATTTCGTGCAATACAGTATCCAGAAATTTATAGAGTGAGTGTGCTTATCTTGAAAAATTATTATCTTTACTCCATGTTACACTTCATTTCAAAGAAAAGCCTCCAGCTGAGATCTATTTTTGAAATTGCTTGGACTCTCGTTGGTGACAGCTCATTCCCTCTTCTCCTTGCCTATTCAGAGGGTGAGATTATTCACCATAGATCTTAGGTTTTGTATTTATAGGCACACAGAAAATGTTTCCATTTTTAGGTGGACTGATAGAGCCCTCAGTTTGTGTTTCCCAATACTGTGGCTCAGTGATAAGATCTCTATCTCTCAGTTCCTTGATCTGGGCTTCAGGCCTGCTGTCTTTTTAACATGTGTTGAGTATGTCTGTTCTAAATGCGTCTGCCTTCATTTTTTTTCTGGCTGTTATGGTTTTCTCTCAGAAATATGCTGGTTGAGAAGCTAAGCTATACTAAATTGTGTGTGTGTATTGTATGTATATCTGTATATATATATATATATATATATATATATATATATATATATATATATATATATACATGCCAAACTTTTTAGCACTTTCATTCAGTTTAATAAAATAGAACTTCTTCAGAAACACACCCTCTTCAACAATCACATTTAAATACACAGTTCAAATAGTCACATGATATAAATCACCCAATAAATGACAATAATCAATTAATTTCATAAATATAAAAATTACTAAAATTGCTGAAAAATGTAAACATTTTGGTAAACAAATCCTTTCAAAGGAGTTGTGACTATTACCATATGAAATGTATAATCTTTGTGCTTGTGAAAAGCACTTAATATTGATCATTTTGTTTAAGCCAGGAGACTGGTCTGCCACTAACAAAATCTGCCGTAATGTTTCACAACATTCTAACAAAATGTAATAGTCACCACTAAATAAGTTAATGCTAACTTTTTCTAAAATAAAAAACGAAAACTTCTTGAAGCTGGAACACACAACTGAATGTCTAGCTAGTGCATTAGACAAATATTTTTAGTGCATTTTACAAGCACAAAGGTTATACATTTCATATGGTAATAGTTACAACTCCTTTAAAAGGATTTATTTACCAAAATGTTTACATTTTTAAGCAGTTTTAGTAATTTTTATATTTATGACATTAATTGATTATTGTCATTTATTGGATGATTTATATCATGTAACTATATGAATTGTGTATTTAAATGTGATTGTTGAAGAGGGTGTGTTTCTGAAGAACTTCTATTTTATTAAACTGAACGAAAGCGCTAAGAAGTTTGGCGTGTATCTGTCTTTTTCACTTTGCTTGCAGTTCTGATATATATATATATATATATATATATATATATATATATATATATATATATATATATGGGAGCCCTTCATTTGTTTGAACTTTCAAATGTTCGAAACTCATATGGCCGACACCATATGAACGAACGTTTGAAAGGCTGACAAATGATAGCGGAGATCCCGCTACAGTGTGGGACTGGGAGATTCCCCTTTCCTGCACTGTAGTGCGATCTCGGAGTGAGAATATTTAAGTAGCAGGGGGTGTGAGGCATACAGCCCCCCCTGCATAACACAGTTTTACTGTGTTTACATGTAGGTAAATGGTGCTATTTCAGGATGTCGGTATTTCAGAATGTTGATCATATGGTGTCGGCCATGTGAAAGTTGGCATTCTGAATGGTCGACATTCTGAAGTATACCCATATATATATATATATATATATATATATATATATATATATATATATATATATATATATAAAACTATCAATAGGTATAGATACAGATACATGTATATAGATATCTGTATACTAATATAGGTATAGATCCATCCTTAGCAGTGCCTGCTAACCCTAACCATGGACCTTACTTTAAAAAAATTCTTTCCATAATACTATAACTATTCAGACAAATGTGAGATAAATGTTAGTAGGGTTAGTGTTTGCAAATTAGAAAAGGAAATCTGTTTCCTTTTTCAATCTGCTGGTTTTCAGTAATATTTTTTTTGGTATTATGAATGGTTGACATGTTTTGCTCAAGCTTTTGTGTGTCGATCATTTAACATGCAGACCAGACCATTCATGTTATAATTTTCTACATATATATATATATATATATATATATATATATATATATATATTTGTCTGTGTATTTATGTATGTATATGTAACTATATATATATATATATATATATATATATATATATATATATATATATATATATATACATATATGTATGTGTGTGTGTGTGTGTGTGTGTGTGTGTGTTCATAGGAGGTCACTAGGCTAATAGACCAGGGGCCTTTACAAGCCTAGCCTTGTAAAAACCTGAGTACGTTTATTGACCATAGTTAAATGGTCATTGTTAGCAGAGCGGTTCTACAATCAGCACCGACTGCCATTGTCCATGATGGACATAGGTGCCACTCCCAGGGCGAATTTGTGGTCACCCATCCAGTTGTCAAGGCAGCTGTTAAATAGGGTCATTGAGGAATAAGTTCATAAATTAGTACCAATTGAACTGCCCTTGTGAGCCATTGCAAGCCTAGCCAATTACCCCATGTAAGAATCAAACCCTGCATCTTGTGCCTATAAGGTGAACACCTTAACTACTATGCCAACCTCCCACCCTTTATAGGTAAGTGGTAGGTTATCTGCCTTTCTGGACCATTTTAAACCTAATTAGTTTGTCCTTAATGAGACTCAAACCCTGTACTTCTTGAATGTGAGGTAAATACCTTAACCATTATACCCAAACACTATGTAAATATATATTTATGTCACTCACTCACTCACTCACTCACTCACTCACTCACTCACTCACTCACTCTCTCTCTCTCTCTCTATATATATATATATATATATATATATATATATATATATATATATACACACACACACATATATGTATGTGTAGAAGTCTGAAACAGCAGACACACTACAGTTCTGGAATGCATGTTAAATGATCGACAGAAAAAAGCTTCAGCAAAACATGTCAACCATTCATAATACCAACAAAACATATCACTGAAAACCAGCAGATTTTATTTACGTGAACAAACAAACAATTGAGCTGACTTTGACAAAACTGGAACAAAGCAATAGCAAGCGGTGGTGAACAAAACATCAACTCATTAGAACAGTCTGTATCATAAAAAGAATGGTTCAGTTCATGAGCTTCTCCTGTGGCAGTTGCTCAGAAAGTGTGCTAACATAAGCTTCAATGCTAGTAATCTTTTATGTACCTCTTAAGTCAGTGATAACTGAACAAAGGACATCTGTAACAGAATTATATACAACAGGCAGTTCTGGTCTGTCACAGGCAAGAAAAAAGTTTCTTTAAACAGTATCTTACCAGATGAGCAAACCGTCTGCTGCACACAAATCAGTCTATGACACAAAAATCCTTTCCCAACAATTTTCGTGTAAAGCCACCTCTGGGTGTCAGACACCAAAACCTCCACTGACAGCATCAAAAGTCCTACCAAGACTCCCATCTGGAAGCTGGCCACTCCAACCTTGATGCTTCTGTCCCTTGCAAAATACTGCAGGCTCCTCTGGTCTGTCAGACTAGCTATTTCTGCCATATTGCAGTTTCCTTGACCATATAGAGGTGCTGGTTTACTTCTGGTTTTCATTACTTGCCTATTGATATCTTTCTTTAAAGCAGGCTATTTCCTCTTCCTTGTTCTCTACATTTTCTGATAATACAGACCTTATTTTCCTTCCTTCCAGGTACTCCACTTTAGTTCAGTTAAAGTTCTGGTTTGCAACACATCCTTACCTATGCCTGGGAAGGTACCCTTTGAAAATGGTCAGTGATGTTATGGAGGAAGTAACTAAAAGAAGGGTAAATGATTTTAACTCTTTATTGGCTTGTTAGTTCAATCCGCGGTAGTGCAGCAGTAGCATTGTTGCCTCACAGCAAGAGGTTCTCCCATTCGATTCTCGGTTGGAGCGCCTTCTGTGTGGAGACTGCATGTCCTCCCTGCAGTTGAGTGGCATTCAAAAGCCATGCGTAGCATGGGTGTGCCTTTGTTGAAGGTTGGGCATCGAGCTGGCACCTGTAAAAAAATCTACTGCCAATCATTAGCAGACCGGAGTTCCACTGTGGCGACCCCTAACCGGGAAAAGCCGAAAGAAGAAGAAGAACAACATTGGCTTGTTAGTTCACAATGTTAAACATGTTAAAAACAAAACTCAGACAGTAGGCAGCTTTGAACTAGCAATAATTTTCCAATATGGCATTGATTCACACCTTATAAAGGATGTGATTTGTAGGAATTTTAGTATTTTTAAGTTGCACGACAGTCTAGTATCACTTTCAGGCCCCAGTTCTTTATTCTGGTATAAGTAAGGTATTAACCTGAAGGCTAAGTTACAGGTATAAGTGAGGTATTAACCCAAGGCTGTGTGTGAAATGGGTAACAACAGAATTGAAACTAGGGTTGACCAAGTTCAGGTTTGGGGATTGTAAGCTGTGTCGTATTATATTGGAAGGTGCCAGATTGGCCATTAATTTTAAGGGGAAAAGTGATTTAAGTTGCGATGTGAGGTCAACTGTGAAACTCCTGTGGTAGTTTTTATGGCACTTTGCAAATTTTGTAACTCATTTTATATAGGTAATAGTATTATATTAAATCATTTTAAAACCATTTTTATTATATTTCTTGTTACTGACTTTCTGGATTTTTGGCTTTCCAGGCATCTGCGTTTTCCTTTATTTTCAGTGCACGCTGCATACTATTGGTACTCCCCATTGTCATTCCTAAGGGTTTCAGGTTTCGAGGTGGATTATTGATAGTCTCGTATACAATTTCAGACACTAATTCAAACTCTTTTTTTTATCTGAACTACACTAGCTCAGTTTAGTGTTTACGAAGGCTTGGACGAATCCACATTTGCTGCTGACGTTCTTCAAGATAAAGATGCAAAAGATTCTATTGCCTTTAGACAGGGAATTCCTTGTTTAAGTTCTTCATCTGTTATATTGCTAAATCTTAGTGTCAATTGTACTGTCAGTGGGACAACAGGTAGCACAATCACTTTTGGTGTAGAATGCTGTTTGTTGTATTCTCACACCAGGTAGATCGATTTGCTGAGACTGCAGTGCAGCATAAGTGGGGTGCAGTACTCATTAACTTGTTAAACTGAGTTTCTGTCTGCTTGACATGGTGGAAGCTCAGTGGATATACAAGATCTCATGGCACCTATGAAAAAGAGTAGGGGTCCTGTAATTAACACAACATAAAATATTTACATATATACAGGCATATATATATATATATATATATATATATATATATATATATATATATATATATATATATATATATATATATATATATATACATACACACACACACACACACACACACACACACACACACACACACACACACACACTCACACACACATTTCCATTTGTTTTTTACTGTTTATCATTTTTCTTATAACATCTTCATTGTTATTCTTCCATAATTGATCCCACTTTTTCTTCCACAACCACAGTCTAATTTTTCGCAATATATCTGCCAAAATCCTTTTCCCGTTAAAGAAAATTTCATTGTCTTTCATTCTAAATAACACATATTACATAAAATAAATTCTTATCTGCCTTTTCACATATTCTTTCTTCTTATAATATATATACATAATCATATTCATATCTATATTTGTCATTAAGATTCTCAAAAAAATTAATCACACCACTTTTTCCAGAGTTTCACCACTCTTTTACATTACAAAAAAACTTGTTCTGCTATCTTTTCCTCTCCACAAAATAAACATACTCTTTCAACTTTCTTTTTATTTGGGTTATTCCCCTTTACTGGTTACGTATTTATTACCAGGCTCCATAGGAAATCCTGCCTCTCTACTATCATGGTGCACCACTTTTTCTTTACTTCAATTGCTTTAATCACTTCTTCTGGGAAATCTTCCTTGGATTTAGATAATATTATTGTTTCATCACATGATTATATCACATCCTTCTATCTTTCGCTATATCAATGTTTATTTTCCATGTTAGCATTTTTTCTTCATAATTTGTAATTTTCACTATTAAATTCTCATTCTCTTCCTTAAACCACTTTATTACTTTATACACGTCTGAAGAAGCAGAATAAATAACTGGATTTGCTCATTGAGAACATGAGAAAGTCTGAAGAAGCATCATATGAGACATGAAAGCGCTTACTGGTGAATAAAACTTTTTGAATTTTGGAGGTTTGCTTCGATTGTCGTGGTGTGCCTTTCATTCTCTTTCTCTTTAAATAACTGTATTTAATAATCCCATTCCCCCTTTCACTGGGTTTATTCTTGAACCCCATATAAAAGAAAACAGCACTTGCACAATGTCCTTTAATATTTCTGAGGGATAATAAGGCATTTGAGATATATATATATATATATATATATATATATATATATATATATATATATATATATATATGCTGTTTTTTGCATAAATACGGAATCCACCAGGTAAATCTTTTTCATGAATGCTAATATGTACAGTCTTCACAGAAGTCATATTTCTTTTTATCAAATCCTCCCACTGCATTATAATTTAATAATTTTCCCAAATTGTATCCCTAGCAAAGACAATTCATTCACTGAAAAAATACACCCCCCTCAATTTTCACCACATCACCTAAACCCTTACTTTATCTTTGCTCATTGTCATTGCCATTTCCTTTAAACATTCAGACAAACCGACATTCCCTCATCCATGTTTTGTTGTTAGCAGCTACAACTATATTGTCTGCATATATAAAAACTACTGGATTCATCACCTCCTTTAGCATCAGATATCTAGCATCTTTCATTTTATAAGCTGATTCACTCACCATCGCATTAATTTCCACTGCAAAAGTATTCCACTCATGGGACATCCTTGTCTTAAGTCACACTTCATGCATATTTATTCACTCACCCAACCATTTACTGACACTCTAACTCTATTATTTTGCTATGATGACATACACTGTTATGTATCCCATATTTCTCCATAACACCCCACAAAGCATCAAGTCCCAATGTATCAAATGCCTTGCTAATATCACCTAACAGACATTTCACAGCCTTCTTTTTCTTTGTAATATAATCCACAATTTCTCCCACAGCCAGTAACAGTTCTTGACATCCCTTCCCATTTATACCATATATGCTTTCTCACATAATATAATTCATCCTTATTTTCTTTGCCCTCTGTAAAAAATAAATAAAATAAATAAAAATTTGTAATCTGTGTTGTTTAGCATGATTGATCTCTGTTTTTTGATTTCATTCTTCTAATCTTTCTTCCATATACATTTTAATATCCTATTAAGTAACTCTTCATAAACAAACCATTCCTTCAGCCATTCATTCAGTACGTTTACATAATACTGTCTGTGTCGATCCATTAATTTCTTCCACATTTCATACCCTAAACCTTCTGTACCTTATAATGAATCAGTATTTGCTTTCCTAAGTACATCATCTAATTCATTAATAGTAATTTTAATTTATTTAATTTTAAAGTAGTTTATTTTTCAGATTCGTTCTGGTTCTGGAATTTTTTTATTTTTATTTTCCATTCTCCTTTTCCTTCTTTCTACTCTTAAGCATATTTTCCACATGCTGTACAACAGCACTCTTAATGTGCACTTGTGTTATTTTTATCTGTCCGTTTACAGTTTTCATTTCCTCATTATAATAATATCCGCATTTACTAGCCGCGGTGGTACAGCGGTAGCATTGTTGCATCACAGCAAGAGGTTCTCCTGTTCATTTCTCAGCTGGAGTGCCTTCTGTGTGGAGTCTGCATGTCCTTCCCATGGTCGAGTGGCCTCCGAAAGACATGCGTGAATGGGCGTGCCATTGCTGAAGGTTGGGTGTCAGGCTGGCAACTCGGCACCATAAAAAATCTACTGCCAATCATTAGCGGACCAGAGTTCCACTGTGGCGACCCCTAACCGGGAAAAGACAAACAAACTAATAAACGCTTTTACTGTTTTACTCAAATATGCAGCTACCTCCTCCATTGTAAATAATAACTCTGCCTAAACAGTAATCCCTTAATTTTTTTTCTCAATTTATTTTATACATTTCTTTATTCTCTAATATAATGTGTACATTTTCCAGTACTTCACTTTATCTTTTTTTGTTACATCATCCTGCCATTGGGGGAAAAACACTTTTTATACTTTTTTTTAAATTCAATCCTCCATTCAGACCAGTTTTTGTAAATGTCCTTCATGACTATATGATCGTTCCTTAACTGCAGTACTTCCCACTCTCCCATTCCATCCAGTAATTACTCCTTTATTCTTTTTTATTCCCTTTCCATATTAATATACCCCGTTTCTTCCATCACCTCCATCTGTATTGCTAAATGGTCTGAAAAGCCCATCACAACTGCATCACAATCTGCTACCTCAAGCCTTCGGATAATACAAATTAATCAGTTTCAGATCCAAGTGCTCCCTTCTGTAAGTCCATTGACTTATTCCACAGAGCTAATTTACCATATCTTGTCATGTCCTGTATTTTTCACATCTTTCCCTTTTTTTTGCATTTTCCCCTTAAATCACAATTAAAGTTCCCTGCAGCTGTAATTTTCGTGTTAGCCACCACATACTCTAATATTTGATGATGTAGACTCTCTCTTTCCTTCCTAGTTGTATATAATACTGTAATTGTATAAACATGTTCTCTCCACTTCATATCCACAACAGTTAACCTTCCCGTCCTTACCAAAATTACACCTACTATTTTCATTATTTTTAGACAACACAACCACTCCAAAATGATGTTTATTTCCCAAGTTCCTTATTATATTTTCATTATACAGTTTCTCTGTTTGCAGTGTTTCTTCACTTTGTCAAAAATCTTATGTCTTCTAACAGAATAATATCCACATCACATTTAGCACACTATTCTAGTATTCCTATCTTTTTCTTAGTTTTAACAATACTGTTCACATTTACTGAAAGTACTCTAAAATGGTTACTTTTCTTTCTTTTTAAGTTTAGAGGAAATATTTTTTTCTTTTTTTTCTTTTTACTTTTCTCCTGTTGAATATTTTCCTGTGTTTATGTGCAAATAGTTATTGATCATCAGAATTAGATTTTCACAGGCTAGAACTAAACAAACTATTAATATCAGTCCCTTCTCCTGACCTCTCTTCCTTCATGCACTCTCTCTCTCTGTCTGTCTATCCTCATTTTTCCCATCCATATATTTTTCTTCTACAGTTTCTTCTTCACCTAGTTCACCCACTCCCCTGGCCTCTTGTTGTCCTTTCTGATGTATATTTTCCTCCCTTTCTCTTTATTTTTCATTATTTACAGTTTGTTCTTGACAATCCATCCACAGGTGTCTCTTTTTTACCCATCCTGCATTCAGGCACACGCCTTCTTGCTGCTTATCCTTTCTCCCCGACTGATTACATTGTACCTTGTCACAGTCATTAATTACATGAGAAAAGTCCCCACAAAAGAAACATGATTTAGGCTGACCAGCATATCTTAATGTCCCTCTATGAGTAGCCACAAAAATAACACTTGATAAGTGTTTCACCATGTTTTTATTTCACATTTCAAAACAGCTTCTAACCTCTCCTTTCATTCCATATGTTTCTCTCATCTCTAACTTTCTCAACATCATCAACAGCTTCACACAGAACCTGTATGCATTTTTAAACTTTTTTCTTCCAATTCAGCAGTTCTAAATTATGCAGTAACATTTTTTTTAACATTTAAGCTACTTCCAGAAAATAAATAATTGTTCCACTGATAAATGTCTTCCTTTTTGCTACACAGTTCCAGAAATGTCATCACTAGACCATCGGTTTCAAATATTGTCACCAAAGCCTCTGTCCCAGTATGTATGTATGAAAGACCACATTTCTTGAGCTTTAAATCCCAGAACAGTTACCCTGTTGTCCCATAAATAGTATCTGTCCAGCTCAGTGTTATTTTTGTTCTTATTCCACAGTTGGTCTTCTCTTCTTTTTAAAAAACATTTTACTTGGTTTGTTACTCCTCACTTTTGCTTGCTTTCACTGCTGCATATGGTTTACTTATTGCATTATCTGCTGCCACAAAACCAGACACTTACTCAGTTTGTTGCTGCTTTCCTGTTTTACTTTCTGTCACTGTTGCACAAGTTTCAACTGCTGCATTTTCTGCTGCCACATTAACTATTTTTATTTTCTATATTACCATCCTCAGCATTTCTGAAAAAGTTATCTACAATGAAAGAGCTGAAAGGTCCCCAACCATGTCCCAAGACACACACTCCACGTTCCTAAGCACCCTGGAGAATATTAGGGTCCAACCTAATGCTCTAACTACCCCTTCATTAACTGGGAAAACTACTCGTGTACCAGTACACTTGCCCAACGTTTCCTGGAATTCACTAATTCCAATGCCCTGGACCAGCTCGTTCTTACCCCCACTAGAGTTAGCAACATCCTTGACCTGGTCATTACTAACATGGGTGACCATTGCTCTATACCAATAGTCAACTCCTCCCTGGTTAGATCCGACCACAAACTAATCACCTTGGAACCCCCCCCCCCGCCCACAAAAGTAACCACCATGAAAAACTTCTCCAAAGCTAACTTTAGGCTCCTAAAAACAGAGGTGACTAACTTCACGGCACCCATACAAATGGAGAATAGTTGTGTGACCACTGAATCATACACCAATTCACTGTACAAACATGTACACAAATGCATGGATCTTGCCATACCCAATAGAACCAAGACGCTCTCCTTCATAAAAAGGAAGCCAATCTGGTGGTCCCCTGCCATAAACAAACTCTACAACAGAAGAAAGAAACTGATGCAGAATAAGGTGAAGTCCCAAGACTGGAAAAACTCCCTTATCAGCCTCAACAAAAAGTTGAGATCCCTCATCAAACCCTCTAAAGCTAGCTATGAAAACAGAATTGCAGCAGATAGTACAGATAACCACAAGGCCTTCCATAGTTATGTAAAAATCTCCATGGCAATACCCAGATTTACTCTGAGCTACTGCACAGTGCTACCTCCTATACCAAGCCAACAGATATTGCCAATATACTGACCGACAGATTCGGTGCCAACTTTACCCCCCCCCAAAACACCAATCCCAATACCAGTAGATTGCCAGGCACCCAGTATTACTGCTGCACAGGTTAAAACAGCACTGTCCAATACAGCTTCTATGGGACCTGGCTGTGTTCTTCATGAACTACAGAGTGAACTGGCACCTCACCTTTGTGCCTTGTTCAATCACAGTCTCACCTCAGGCTTTGTCCCTACCAAATGGCGCACTGCTATAGTCATCCCTCTCCACAAAGGAGGAGCAATTACAGACCCTGGAAACTATCCCCCCCCCCCTTAGCCTGACAAGTCTGATATGCAAAGCTATGGAACGCATCATCATGGACCTGATAAACAAGGTTATAAGGAATCTCCAAACTCTCGATCCCACACAGTCTGGTTTTGTGAAGGGTAGATCATACCTGCTTAAATTGGTCGACTTCTTTGAGTCAGTCACCAGAGCTGTGGATGAAGGCAAGGTGGTTCATACAGCCTACCTTGATCTGGCCAAGGCCTTTGATACCATTCCCCACTCAGGAATCATAGAAAAGCTCACCAAGCTAGGCATCAACCCCTATATCACTAGGTGGGTTGCAAACTGGCTCACAGATAGAACCCACAGTGTGAAAGTAGCTGACTCCAAGTCAGACTGCTAAAGGGATCAGTCCTGAGTCCTCTCCTGTTTGGTATCTATTTCTCAGAAGTTCAGGCCAACACGAAGGGACTCTGGCTGACAAAGTTCGCAGACGATTGCAAGTTGGGAGCCATTATTACCTCCCCAGGTGACGTTGACATCCTACAGAAAGGCCTCACTGAGACCAATGGCTGGTGTCAGAACCATAGTCTTAAGCTCAATACTAAAAAAATGTGTCGTCATCCCCTTTAGGAAAAACCCAGTTCCCATGAATTACCACATCGATGGAGGTCCACTGAACACAGAAGGAGTTATAAGAGAACTGGGAACACAGGTTGACAACAACCTCTCTTTTGACCACCACATTGCCACTGTGGTCAGAAAGTCCTTATATGTGGCACATCTCATTACTAAGGGTTTTACATCAAGGAAGAAAGAGGTCATTGTCTCTCTCTACTCTTCCCTCATTAGGCCAGTCATTGAGTACAATGCCCTATTTGGCATGTACCTCACTAGACACCTGCAACAACTGGAGACGCTGCAAAAGTACCTCACAAAGAGGATCCTAGGCCTTAAATACTTGTCCTATATGAACAGACTAAAAAAACTCCAACTATTCTTTGTCTCATATCACCTACTTAGAGGCGATCTCTGCTTGACTTACAAAGCCATGTCTGACCCACCTCTGTTAGAAATGTTACATCTAAAGAAATCCCAAACCCTCCACACCACATGCTCCAGAGACCTCAGCCTCATTACCACAATCAACAGAATGTGCTGGAGGGACAGGTTCATAACCCAGAGACTGCCCATGCTATGGAATAGACTTCCCATACAGGGTAATCCTATGGGCTAGGCTTGTAAAGGCTTCAGGGCCATTAGTCTAGTACACACCTAAAAACCTATGGATTATCCTGCTTGATTATATTTAACAGAACATCATCTGCAAGCTCTCCTGATGCCAGTTCTGTTATCCGCACCATTTCAGCAGAGTCTGTTACTTCCTTCTCCATGGAGACAGCTAAACGCTGCTCATTTGTAACATCCGCCACACAGGGATCTTTGTTTACATTGTGACTTACTGTTACAGTGACTGTCTTAGTTTTCATTGTAAAGCTCCATATTGAACAAATGTTTCTCCAAATTCTCACTTTCCACCTCTAAGCTCTCCATAGGTTTTTATCTCCTAGATAATGAATTTAGATGTTATGGATATTTACGTTTAAAGCTCCAAATGAAATTCATCAGGTTTCATGTTTCCCATCTTCTTTATCTATTTATTTATTTGAGTTTGTTAATCAAGATAATACAGTGATTACCAAAGAGTAAATTCAGTCATAGCCTGGCATACAAGACACAACAGAAAGATTGACAAAAATAAATTCTATCTTACACAATAATTTGCTCGTAATCGAAAGGAAAAATATTTAAAAAAAGGAAAAACCTGTGTTTTTGTGGAGGTATGTGTCTGTACATCTCTACACTGAAAAATGTGCCAAATACCTCATGAAACACAGCTCAGAAAACCTTTGAAAGCAGCACTACAATGGGTCTGGGGGTCACCATGGTATAAGAATATACGGTCATTGTATTGCATTGCAGATTATGTTGTTATGTAGGTGAAAGGGCTGTTGTTAGGGAGTTATACAAGATTATACTTTAATGATCGTAAGAACAGATGATTGTCACTGTTGTGGGACCCTGATCCCATATGAAAAAATGGGAAAAGGAGTTGTGGATGGATGGACGGATGGATGGATGGATCATAAGGAGAGTCTGATTGCCAATAATGGGAAGGTGTTCAGTGTGAGTATTTTGACATGTAGAGAGTATAGTAAGAATTGTGCCCTTTGTTATAGTGGAAGACTGCAGGCTTTTGATAGGACTGTATAGTGATGCTGTCTCTGAGAGAACAAACACAGACAGATAAATCTACAAATCTGGGTGGATGTTGCTTGAATTGTAGAGACATTCATTTTACAAGCTATAGCTAAGTATGGCATACCATGGTCAAGCTGTGCAAGAAGGACCTACTTTGGCTAGGAAGTATGAAATGTTTCAGGTCATAAGAGTAGTTTATTGACTTTGCCTTTGTGAGGTTAGGTTGATGTTATGCTTGAGTATTAGGGACTGGTTTAGTCAAAATCCAAGGCTTCAAAGTCTGATATACTATCATAGGTTCATAGGTTATTACTAGGCTAATGACCACTAGGACCCTTACAAGCCTGGCTGCGCATCCCAAGCACATTGGGTCCCAGGTATCATGGGCATCTGTATGAGGAGGCATGTTAGTAGGGAGGTAACTAAGGTCTTTGTGGGGGGGGGTGTTATGAAAATACATTTCTTGTTAATGGCCTGTGTTCATAAAAGACATGCGGGGTGTCAGACCAGGGATAAGTTTATGATTTCCCATCCAGATGTCAAGGGTTCATTTAAATAGGGTTAGGGTGAGAAAGAGGGGTACAGAAATTTGCCATTTATGAGGAACTCTTGCAAGCTTTTGTTTGGTTCCAAAAATCATAGCCTTAATCTTTGAAGATCTGATATTAAGAAGCCATTCAGAGAGGAGTATAAGATAAATTTGGCTTTTGTAGTGTAGTGTGAGTGAGTGAGTTAGTGATTGATTGCATTGATATGTCAGTATTTCATGGGTATATTGGGCAAAAGAAAATTTTGGGAGGTCAGAAGGTATCCTGTTAATAAAGGGAAGAGCATAGAGGTGGGACAATAATTCATCCTTAGGGTATCTCTGAGTCAAGGGGCAGTACTAGATACAGAGTTCCCATTTTTTAATGGAGGAGGATCTGTGTGTAAAGTAATTAGTTTAGGAAACATTGAGATTTTGTTACCAAAAGTCAGCAGAGGTTAGTGTGACCTGAAGGAGTGTGTAGTCTGCTGGTTTAGAGGCACTGATAAGATCATAGAAAATTGCATCTATGAAGTTATCCTTATCTAAACTTAGAAGATTGTCGTTTACAAGTGTCCACAGGATGATCAGTAGTAATTCTATCAAATCAGAACCCTTGTTGGTACCTATACAAAATCTCATGTAAACATTAGTTTGTTGTGATTTTATCATGTTGTAAATACTTTATAGTGTACTAACATCATAATCATCTGTTAAACTGTGTTTAGCTCACTGTTATGTAGTATATTTTTATTGTTATCACGTGCTAATTACTTGTGAAAAAGGTATGTGATGTATAGCTTTTCTTCCCAGGAATTTACTGAAAAAGAATTTGACCTGTCAGTTGTTCCCTGTACTCTAACACCTACAAATAAATAATTATAAATGAATAATTTATGAGTGGATTATTTTTCCTAATTTTATTCCTGAAGCTGGAGGATAGAAGTGGAGTTGGAATTATTTGTTAATTGAGGGTAGGACATTTCACATGTGGCCTGAATGATGGGTTTTATTTTGTTATAAAGAAAAATATTTTGAAATAGAGAAATACTGTCACATTGGGGGAATATTATTAAAGCTGTTGTACAGCTGAATGACTCAGAAAAAAGGTGGGGGGCTCTACATCTCTAGAAGGGCATTATTTCCACAATAATGCACCCTGCAGAGCATTATTGTGCTTAGAGAATGGACTGTCTGTTAAATTGTTTTTTTTTTTTAATTATTATATATTTTTTAATATTTTTGATGTAAAATAGTTCCTCCATCTAATGTTCCAAACTTGCTGTAGTATATTAACTGTTGTTGAGGGAAGTACTTTACATCCAAAATGTAAGTTTTGTGTTAGGTATTTAATGTCTAAACACACACACGCACACACACACACACACACACACACACACACACACACACACACACACACACACACACACACACATAAGTACCTTTAAAAACACAAGACTGCACTAAGTTAATAACCCCAGCCGTTACAAGTTTCATACCCATGCCTCTCAACTTTACAGAGATTCTCAGAATGTCCATGTTTTTTGCCTCATTTTTTTTTCAGTGTCTTCCTCATAAAATTTGGGGTTTGCTTACAAATCATTGGAGTTTAAGTCACTAAATAATGAATTATGTTAGAGTTTCAAAAAAATGCATTTAACATAAATCATATTACAACACCAACTTGCTAACTGTATTATAGCAATCTTTAAAATATGCCCCTATGAGCCTTTGCCCAACATTAGTTTAGGCTTTATCTGCATTTCTTGAGGTAAGAGGTTGAGAGGTATGCATACCTCTTAATTTTAAATAACTTGCATCCACTACTTAATCGATATCCCTCTTGCTCGCGCACACAAACACACAGTTGCTTTCATGCATGCAAGTACCCATGCACTCACACAGGCAGACAGAAAAATAAATACATACTTTTATGTTTTTTAACTATACATTTGTTTTCATTCTACATTTAGTAAACAGCAAAACTGCTGCTTAGCAAGTGTAAAATGCAATCACTCACTTGGATGCACATGTACACACACACTTTTCATTTTTTTTTGTTTGTTTTAATTTTACCCTTGCTAAACAGCAGAAGGGCTGCTTAGTGAGTATAAAATAATGATAGCTGTTAGCTTTCTTTCAGTCCAAACTCCACAGCAGCTTAATATGCTGCCGTGAAGTGGCAGACTCGTTTTTAGCGGGAGTTATCTGTAGATTAACACCCTGCTAGAGAACATTCAGTCTTCAATCAGGGTGCCAATCTTCAGGTCGCCCATTTTCTAATAAGTGAATAAAATGCATGTGTTGGGGTGAGAAGTGCAGTCACTAAATAGAAGCAGTGATATTTGTCTATGAAGATGTTTGGTCAGCATCTAGTTTTGAACATTATTGTTAATTTTTTTGGAGTTTTCTGTAAGATCAGTGCGAATGTGAGCCTTACGAAGAAGTATAACACGATCTCTGACTCTCTTGCTTGGCTTGATATTAAAGAAGTATATGTAGCCTGGAAAGAAGTGGAATAGATATGTACTAGAGGGTTTCACCCAGAATTCAAAAACTGTATCTGCAGCTTTACAGTGCTTAGATAGTCACAAGTCTAGGTTTTCCAGTTTGTTAAGCTGCCTGCACTGATAATGAAACAATTTAGACTTTAGTTTAATTGATGTGAGCAGCTGTTGCATGGAGAGATTTCTCTGGATTCCTGCACCTATTTTAGCAGCTCGTGGTTGTGAAGCATTTACATTTGCCCTTATATTTACATTTGTTTACTCTGTAGTCAGTTAATGGGCCATCCTTGGGAACACATAAGACAGCTGTAGCCTGTTTTTTATTCCAAAGGGCTTACAGTCACATTGAAAAAGATTTCTTTCCTTCACTGCATATGTTTTTTTACGGGGCTACTGTTGGATTCAATACAAGAGAAATCTTTCCTTAACCAAGAAAAGATTCCGGAGATTGTATTTTTGCTTCATTCTGCTGTTTTGTATCCTGCCATGTCGGTTACAGTTTTTAAAAGCATGGACAACAGCACACTCATATTGCATTATCTTTATGATTAAGTATGCTTTATTGTCTCTTGCCTTGATGATATCCTTACCATATTCTCATGTTTTGTTACTTGTTCTCCCCACATTAGCATGCCTTACTTGATGTTTTTTGCTTTGTTCTCATTGCCATTTTTGTCGCAGGTTGTCACTGTAAAGGGTCTGCAGATCAGCTCACTTACCCATTTAACAAACAAAAAAAATGATGCAAACAAACAAAATATGTTTAAAATTCATTTCCCCAGGGTAACATAATGATCCGTCTTGAACCTACTTCAGACAATCATGTCTATAATGCAGAAAACACAAACCTGTGCAACGTTTTGCAGCGTTTACAGTGTGAACAAACATTTTTATCATCTGCTCTAAGTGCTATGTAATTGTGGGAACTGGTCTTCTTTTCTGAGTATTCAGTTGACATTT
>NC_056744.1:137627761-137640261 GCF_019279795.1 Protopterus annectens
TTCCAGCATAATGCCCCAGCCAGGCACTATGTTATCCCTCAAAATATTGCTACTGTTTTCACTGTTACCTCTGTTACTCATTCCATATCTCCTCAGCACCTATGAAAATCAGCCCTACCTAGGTTTCCACTACCCAAAATCTCAAACTATCACCACATGAATATCAAACAATACTGACCACTTCATAATTCCCCACATACCTGACCCCACCATTCCTAAAAGCTACCACCTGATTAGACCCAGGTATATCAGCCCCAAAACTAAACATTACCAAAAATGTATAAACAAAATTATGAAACTCATAGTTACATACATTACAGCCTGACAATGGATGGAGACATCCACTCAAACCTGGCCCCATCCCCACCTGCTGATTCCAGTTCCCAAACTAATATTCCTTCTAACATAACACTGGCTAATAGGCCCCCTAATTCTCTCCTGACCTGCCAACTAAATATCAGAAGCTGAAACAATAAGGTCCATAATCTGCATGCCCTCTTAGCAGTTTACTCCCCTGATATATTATGTCTTATGGAGACCTGGCTAAAACTGGTAACTAAAGACAATGAGGTAATACCATCAGGGTACGAGATACTTAGATTAGATCATACTACTAGGAAGGATGGTAGGGTAGCTGTACTCTAACAATGAGATAATACCACCAGGGTACGACATACTTAGATTAGATCGTACTACTAGGAAGGGTGGTGGGGTAGCTGTACTCTATAAAAATACAGTAGATGTTACTATGGTCTTCTTACAACCATAATGCAGAAATTCTTATTACCAAACTACAGATTAACAATAACAAATGCATAAACATTGTCTGCATTTACATTCCCCCAGGTAGTAATACAAGCACCCTAGTGGACATCCCCCACTTTTTATCCAGTAAGTACCCCCCAAGAAACTATGGTGCTTGGAGATTTTAACATTGATTGGAACACCTGTTTCTCAGAATCTCCTACAACTAATGTCAATCTACATGGTTTTACGAAGCTCATATCCCCCCACCAGGATAGTCAAACCCAATAACAAAGACAGTATCCTAGATTGGATACTTATCAACAGCCACCCCTATATGTACAAGTCAGGGACCCTCCCAGATGACCTAAGTGACCACTTACTTATGTACATTATCAAGCACAAGGTGGACAACCCCCATCAGACCACCTTTAAAACCATCAGAAATAATAAGAATGTAAACTCCACCAATTTTCAAAATGAACTTAAAGCTTGGAATTGGTCAGTCCTAAAGCACCTTTCACTGGGCGATGCGGTGGGGTAAATACTTTAATTCCATATTCCTTACTATCCTTGATTCTCATGCTCCTGCTCGCTCCATTAGAAGTAAAACAAAAACTGCCCCGTGGCTCTCAAGAGAGACCAAATCTAAACTCATAGCTAGAAATAAGGCATGGGACAAATGGAGTACCACAAAAGACCCACTATATCAACTCAGATACTGACAGCTAAGGAATCACACAAAAAATCTATTATACTAGACAAAAAAACCTTCTACTACCATCTTCAACAAAAACATTGCAACATACCTCAAAAGTTTTGGGCAGGAATAAACAAACTTCTTGACCCAGGACAGTCCTCCACTCCTACCCTAAAACCCCACAGGATATTGCAAATACCTTCTATAGTTTCTTCACAGAGACTATCCAATCCCTAGCCAGCCAACTGGCACCCAGCTGCTCCGACCCAAAATTTGCCGCAACCAGTACCCCACTCTCCTTTAGCTAATACCCCACTCTCCTTTACCTTTCAGCCTGTTTCGACATCACTTGTCAGATCTCTAATTAAGAAATTAAAACCAACTACTCTAGCAGCTGATCTCCTCCCACCAGACTATCTGCAAAAATCAGCAGATGCCATAGCATACCCCATCTCCATCATAATCAGTAGAACCTTATCTGAAGCCACCATCCCCTCCATTTGGAAAATATCTCATGTAATACCACTCCATAAAGGAGGGAACTCCTTCAAACTGTCGAACTTTAGACCCATAGCTATTCTGTCACAATTGGCTAAAATTTTGGAGAAGTGTGTCCATAAACAACTTATGCATTATCTTACCCAGAATAAGCTGTTGACGAACTTTCAGCATGGTTTTAGGCCACACCACAGTACCACCTCAGCCCTCCTATCCTTTTCTAACACCATAAACCATAACTGAAATAATAGCAAGCTTTCCTCAGCCCTCTTTTTAGATCTCTCCAAGGCCTTCGGTATGGTCATCCACCAAATACTCATGCACACCCTTAAGGCATTCTCACTAAATAGCCATGCACTTCAATGGTTACAATCTTACCTGTGAGGTAGACAACAGGCCATCCTATGGCAGGACAAACTATCAACCAGTCTACCCGTCACCCTAGGTGTCCCCCAGGGCTCCATACTAGGACCCCTTCTTTTCTCTCTCTTTATTAATGACCTTCCCACTGTCATCCCAAATGCTACCTGTATCCAATATGTGGATGACTCTACCTTGATTTGTTCAGCCACCTCCCTGACAGATCTAATGACATTAACCCAGAATACTTTCAGTATAGTTGAAAACTGGCTCTATAACCATCAGCTGATATTAAACCTTAACAAAACAAAGTTGCTTCTTTTCTCTCCCACTTGTAAGTCTTCCTCACTACTCTGTACGATAAAATCTCATAATGGTACCATTATCTCTCCAGATGCACAAACCAAACTCTTAGGTGTCACAATAGACAACACCCTCAAATTTGATATCCATGTCAATCAAACTATCAAAACCATTAACAAAAAACTTGGGTTCCTCTAGAAGATCAAACCTTTCCTAACTCCATTTGCTAGGACTGCTATTGCTCGTTCCCATCTACTCTCCACTCTTCTCTATGCCTCCCCTCTACTCACTAATTCGAACAAATCCAATCTTAGCAAACTCTCCAGCTGTTATAACCATATTGCTAGACTTGCAACAGGTGTGGCCTATAGGACCCATAACTGTCACAACCTAAATCTTCTGGGGTAGCTAGAATGGCCTAGCCTAGTTCAATACAACCAAGCTTATAATTGTCCATAAAGTTCTCAGCCACCCTGATAATACCCCTGCACTTAAAAATATCATCAACCCTTATAGCAAACTGAGGTCACTTCGCTCTTCTAATAAACTACTGGTTCAAACATCCATAATCAACAACTCTGCTGGGGACTCTCTGTTTGCTAACTCTTTTGGCAAAACTTGGAACTCTCTTCCTGCTGATCTTACTCTTGAACCCTCTCTTACTTAGTTCAAAAAAAGCCTCAAGCTATACTTTAAAACCCACTGTCTATGTCTTTGTTCAAAACCCGACTAGATCCTCCTCTATAGTGTTACATTGCCAAGTCAATTTGTCAACACTGTTTTAAAAATGTATGATTATATTACCTGCTTGCTCAACTGGAGCCTGTAAACTGTGTGTAACTTGTCCAAGTAAAACAGCTAAGAGGCAACCACAACTCGATGACAAATCCAGTATAAAAGATATACAAAGTAGGAAATACTCCGTTTGTGTAAAACAAGTTCTGATTTTAATTCGCATGCATCAGGTAAGCGCTTTCACATAAAGCTTCATCAGACCGTTAGTATTCAAAAATTTTTTTGGAAGTCATCCCTTTATATAATCATCACTTGTTAAAACCTATTAATCAATTAGACTTTTTAAAGGTACGCTCTCAAGTTAAAAACAGTGCTAGAACTTCCTTTCTTTCACACAATATAGCATAAAACACTTAAAAACTGTGGGAACTGCTCCCACAGATACCCTTACTTCTGCGATACAAACTAACTGCCCTATGACTTAGATGTATACACATTTGTGGTGCTGCCTTACAATAGATAAAATGTAAGGGTGAATAGTTAAACATACATGCCCGGATTATTTATAAAGCCCTACACCATAAAATCATACGACGGGGCAACAATACATGGTTAGTACATTACTATATGTTAATATAACATTCATATCAAAATTAATGCCCATAATTTATAAATTATATTTACCAAGCTTCCATATTAAATATTGGGAACTTTATGTAATGTAAAAACGTGTAAGTATACAGTGGTATATGGCTGATTCATTGCTGTATACTAGTAAAATATTCATATTGAAATTAGGAACCTAAAAATATATAGGAACCTGAAAATATATGTATGTGCATTTTCCTATCTAACGCTACTTCTAAATAGCCAAGTTTCTAATTATTATGACATTAATAGGTTCATAGGTTCATACTAGGCTATATGCCCTAGGGCATTTATAAGCCTAGCCAGAGTGTGTGTGGATTTCGCCACCCCTTGGAATGAGAATACTATGCCCATCTGTCTATTAGTGACTCAGAGATGACCCCCGGGGTAAACCTATGATCTCCCATCCACTCGTCAAGATTCCTCTTGAAGAGAGTCAGTGAGGGGCTCTGCCTAACATGGACTGGGATTCTGTTCCAAAGTGTAGGGAGCCTCTGGGTTATGAATCTGTCCCTCCAGCACGTCCTATTTATTTCTGTGTTGAGGTTCAAATCTCTTGCTCTCGTGGCTCTGGTGGATTTGGATTTTCTGAGGTGGAGCATGTCCATTAATTCTGGATTGGACATGGCCTTGTACGTCAGGCATAGATCGCCTCTGTGTAGGCGGTATGCGACTGGAGTTTCTTCAGCCAGGCAGCATATGACATATGTTTGAGACCCTTGATCCTCTTAGTGAGGTACTTTTGGGGCCTTTCTAACTGCTGCAGGTGTCGGTTAAGGTATATCCCAAATGGGGCATTGTACTCAATTATGGGCCTGATAAGGGAAGAGTATAGGGGCACAATGACTTCTCTTGATCTAGATGTGAATCCTTTCATGATAAGGTGGGCAATATAGAAGGTCTTCCTAACCACTTTGGCAATGTGAGTGTCAAATGAGAGGTTTCTGTCAACTTGGGTCCCTAGGTCCCTGATTACTTCTTCTGTACTTAATGGATTACCACCTATGTGGTACTTTGTGGGTACTTTGTTTTTCCCAAAGGGTATGACTATACATTTTTTGGCGTTCAGTTTAAGGCCATGGCTCTGGCACCAGTTTTCCGTTTCCATGAGGCCTTTCTGAAGGATGCTTGTGTCCGCTGGAGTATCAATTATGGCGCCCAGTTTGCAGTCATCTGCGAACTTTGTCAGCCACAATCCTCATATGTTTGCTTGCACCTCTGAAAAATAAATGCCGAACAAGAGGGGTCCCAGGACCGAGCCCTGTGGGACACCGCCTGTGACTGGCTTAGAGTCTGACATGGCTCCCGCAATTCTGACCTTGTGGGTTCTGTCCTTGAGCCAGTTTGCAACCCATCTTATGACATATGGGTTTACATTTAAGCTGGTGAACTTGTCTATGATGCCGAGTGGGGTATTGTGTCGAAGGCTTTTGCTAGGTCGAGGTAGGCTGTGTGAACTGACTTACCCTCATCAATGGCCTTAGTGACTGTTTCAAAAAAGTCGACCAGGTTTAAAAGGCAGGATCTGCCCTTGACAAAGCCGAATTGGGTAGGATCCAGTGTCTGTAGGTCCCCAATGTCTTTGTTCATGAGTTCCATAATGATCCTCTCCATAGCTTTGCAGACCAGACCCGTCAAGCTTATGGGGCGGTAATTTCCAGGGTCCGTAGAGGCACCTCCTTTGTGGAGTGGGACCACTGTTGCTGTACACCATTCTTTGGGTACGTATCCTGTAGTAAGGCTAAGATTAAACAGCCGCCTTATGTGCGGGTTTAGTACCTCATGGAGTTCATGTAGCACGCAACCCAGGACACCGTCTGGTCCCACTGATGCTGTGTTTTTAGCTTTGGAGAGGGTGGCTCTCACCTGGGCATCTGAGATGTCAGGGAGGCTACACTCTGCTGGGATTGATATTTCCCCTTTTGGGGGGGAGAAATTTGCACTGAACCTGTCTGCCAGTATGTTGGCAATGTCTGTGGCTTCAGTGTATTTTTTGTCATTTTGGACTAACTCTGAGCATATCTGGGAGTTTCCACCCAGGTTTCTAACATAACTAAAGAAGGCCTTGTGATTGTCTTTAGTGTCTTTTGCGATTTTTCTCTCAAAGTTGGCCTTGGATGATTTTATGAATGATCGTAGTTTTTTGCTAGTACTGATCAGAGATGCCTTCCCTTTTTTGAATTTTGCTCTTTCATGTAGTAGCTTCCTCCTCCTGTTGTAAAGCTTGTTTATGGCTGGGGTCCACCAGGTGGGATGCCTGCCTTTGGGGGAATGGGTCTTGGTTTTATTTGGGATTGCATGATCCATGCATTCTTGAATGTGTTTGTAGAAAGCATTTATAAAGGATTCAGCGGTGTGGGCTGTGGTTTCCACTGGCCCAGGGGCCTTGAAGGATACCACTTCAGTCTTTAGAATTGTGAAGTCAGCTTTTGAGAAATTCTTCACTGTGATCTTTTGTGCTGCGGGTGGGGGTGGGATGTGGATTTCCAGTGAGATTAATTTATGGTCTGATCTCACCAATGAGGGGTATACTTCCAGTGTGGAGCATTGTGTCCCCATGTTTGTGATGATCAGGTCTAATATATTATCTCCTCTTGTGGGAGTGGTGACTAGTTGTTCCATTGCATTTGAGTTTATGAATTCTAGGAACCTTTGGGCTAGGGTGTTGGGGCTTGAGTAATGCTCCCAGTCTATGTTTGGGTAGTTGAAGTCTCCCAATATGATGGTATTTGGAGAGACATTCATACTCTCCAGTGTCTTCAGGAAGGCTGAGTGGGGTTCCTGAGTTTGAGAGGGTGGTCTGTAGCATGCTACAAACTGTAGGGAAGTTTGCCTATGGTTAGATGCACATGGATGGTCTCTGAAGCTTCATGTGTTGCCACTAACCTGGAGGTGTGGGTATCTTTGATGAATATGGATACTCCCCCTTCTTTTGTGGTTTGGTCCAAGTTTTGGGGCCGAAAAGCATGATATGAGGTATAACCTGGTAGTGCTGGGGTGCTCTCAGGAGCCTTGAACCAGGTTTCAGTCACTGCATAGACATCGATGTTCTCTATACTGAGGAGGGCTTCGAGAGTGTGCATTTTGAGGTTTAGACTTCTGGCGTTGAGCAGCATTACCCTTAGTTTTTTCCACTTGTGTTTTCTAGGGAGGTGGGTTTGTCTTTTGAGCCTTGCCTAAAAAAGGCACTATGGGGGTGGCAAGAGCCTTGGCCAATATCCGGAAGCCCAGGGGTGACAAGTGTAAGCCGTCCCTTGCGAAGCAGCGTGGCTTGTCAAGCATGTCATCCCAAGCAGACAGACATTGGATCCCCTTTGAATGACACCAGTAATTGAGCCAGTTGTTAAAGCTGATCATTTTGTCTTTGTACTAAGGTATCATTCTTGGTGAGGGTAAGATGCTGCTCAGGGTCAGGGTCATACCAGCCTGGGCTACATAATCAGAGAGCTCCTCTATGTCTCTTTTCATATAGTCCAGGGAGGTACGTCTCAGGTCATTCACACCGGCATGGACAATGATTGAGTCATATTTGTACTTGCTTTGGAGTGACCTGAGTGCTTGTGTTATGTGGCGGATTCTAGTGCCCGAAGGCAACTTACTGTAACCTTTTCCTTGTTCAGTCTGGTGAGCGGGACGTCAGTGTGCCTGACTATGGAGTCACCTATTACAAGTGTATCAGGCATGTTGTTTGGCCTTAAGGGCTGTGACTGCTTGGCACACTGACTTTGTGAACTATGTGTTGCATGTGCTATGTTTTGAGGTAGTGGTTGCTTGGATGTCTGCTTTGGAGGCCTCTGTTGTTTTGGTAGATTTATAATTAGAGCCTCCGAGTATGTTTTTGTGTGTTTATGTGTTTGGTTTGCAGTTGTGATAGGTCTATGTGAGACTGGGTTTGTGGTGTGTGTGGTTTCCTTCTCCTCCTGACTGGATTTGCCAGTACTGAGTCGAGAGAGCTCAGCCTCCAGTTTGGCTATATAGTCGCATCTCTCACATATATTTGTATTTGTTGGGAGGAGGAGAGGGTTGTCTGTGTACATGAGGCAGTTGTAACATTGCCTCAAGATTCCCAGATTCACCAGCTGAACTGGAGAGGACGCCAGTAATTGAACCTTCGACATGCTAGAATAGTGTAAGGGATTGCTGTGTAACTGAGTCAGAAGGGACCTATAGGGAAATGGGTATTCAAGGGGATTGTAGGTGGATGTAGTGCTTACTTTTTGTTTGAGTGCTTTACTTGTGTAAAAATGCTTTAGGAGCAAATACTGGGCTTTTTAGATGGAGAATAGACAGTCTAGATTGAAAGTAGAGCAGTTCTAAGGGAAAAACTGAAGAGTAGACTTTACGGAGCCAGAAATAGTTTAAACTAGATTAGAGCAACTTTGCACAAGACCACGCTAAAGCGGATTTTTAAGCAGGGAACTTCAAAGAGCTAGAAATGGCCCAAAACGGCCAATTACTACAAGATTCTTGTGCTGAGGTCACTCCTTCAAAGACAGATAGGCTGCTCAAGGCTCCCCACTCCCACTGGTGAGCAAAGAAACTTCCTTCTATCCAAGTAAGGTAATGGGCAACACAGGAACTATCCCAAAGTCCAGAATACAGCAAAGCCTGTATAGGGGACTATTCTAGCCAGGGAAACAAGGATATTTATTTATTTATTTATTTTTTTTCAAGAAAGCAACAGGAAAATGCAGAAAAACAACAGTATACTAAATGCACAGGCTAGCGCACTTGAAGGGCAGCCTCAACAGTTAAATTAAACAAACAAACTTTAACTTAAGTGCAGGTAATAAAAAATGCTAAATACAGTTAAATTAGCAGTTTAACTTCGTTTTCAGCAAGAAAGGAAGTTCGCACAGGTAGAAACAGCAAAAATATACTTAAATCTTGAAAGTAGTGCTTTTTTTGATTCTCTGCTGCTAGCACCACTCTGCAGGACCACGAGGAGCTGTTGCTGAGTACTATAAGTGAAAAAAACGCTCACAGGCGGATTTTTAAGCAGGGAACTTCAAAGAGCTAGAAATGGCCCAAAACAGCCAATTACTACAAGATTATTGTGCTGAGCTCACTCCTTCAGGGACAGATAGGCTGCTCAAGGCTCCCCACTCCCACTGGTGAGCAAAGAAACTTCCTTCTATCCAAGTAAGGTAATGGGCAACACAGGAACTATCCCAAAGTCCAGAATACAGCAAAGCCTGTCTAGGGGACTATTCTAGCCAGGGAAAGGCGGGAAACAAGGATATGTTTTTGTTTTTTTTTGTTTTTTTCAAGAAAGCAATAGGAAAATGCAGAAAAACAACAGTATACTAAATGCACAGGCTAGCGCACTTGAGTGGGCAGCCTCAACAGTTAAATTAAACAAACAAACTTTAACTTATGTGCAGGTAATAAAAAACGCTAAATACAGTTAAATTAGCAGTTTAACTTCATTTTCAGCAAGAAAGGAAGGTCGCACAGGTAGAAACAGCAAAAATATACTTAAATCTTGAAAGTAGTCACTTTTTTCGATTCTCTGCTGCTAGCACCACTCTGCAGGACCACGAGGAGCTGTTGCTGAGTAGTATAAGCGAAAAAAAACGCTCACAGGCGGATTTTTAAGCAGGGAACTTCAAAGAGCTAGAAATGGCCCAAAATGGCCAATTACTACAAGATTCTTGTGCTGAGGTCACTCCTTCAGGGACAGATAGGCTGTTCAAGGCTCCCCACTCCCACTGGTGAGCAAAGAAACTTCCTTCTATCCAAGTAAGGTAATGGGCAACACAGGAACTATCCCAAAGTCCAGAATACAGCAAAGCCTGTATTAGGGGACTATTCTAGCCAGGGAAACAAGGATATATATATATATATATATATATATATATATATATATATATATATATATTTTTTTTTTTTTTCAAGAAAGCAACAGGAAAATGTATAAAAACAACAGTATACTAAATGCACAGGCTAGCACACTTGAGTGGGCAGCCTCAACAGTTAAATTAAACAAACAAACTTTAACATAAGTGCAGGTAATAAAAAACGCTAAATACATTTAAATTAGCAGTTTAACTTCGTTTTCAGCAAGAAAGGAAGGTCGCACAGGTAGAAACAGCAAAAGTATACTTAAATCTTGAAAGTAGTCACTTTTTTCGATTCTCTGCTGCTAACACCACTCTGCAGGACCACGAGGAGCTGTTGCTGAGTAGTATAAGTGAAAAAAATGCTCACAGGTGGATTTTTAAGCAGGGAACTTCAAAGAGCTAGAAATGGCCCAAAACAGCCAATTACTACAAGATTCTTGTGCTGAGGTCACTCCTTCAGGGACAGATATGCTGCTCAAGGCTCCCCACTCCCACTGGTGAGCAAAGAAACTTCCTTCTATCCAAGTAAGGTAATGGGCAACACAGGAACTATCCCAAAGTCCAGAATACAGCAAAGCCTGTATAGGGGACTATTCTAGCCAGGGAAAGGCGGGAAACAAGGATATATATATATATATTTCTTTTTCAAGAAAGCAACAGGAAAATGCAGAAAAACAACAGTATACTAAATGCACAGGCTAGCACACTTGAGTGGGCAGCCTCAACAGTTAAATTAAACAAACAAACTTTAACTTAAGTGCAGGTAATAAAAAACGCTAAATACAGTTAAATTAGCAGTTTAACTTCGTTTTCAGCAAGAAAGGAAAGTCGCACAGGTAGAAACAGCAAAAATATACTTAAATCTTGAAAGTAGTCACTTTTTTCGATTCTCTGCTGCTAGCACCACTCTGCAGGACCACGAGGAGCTGTTGCTGAGTAGTATAAGCGAAAAAAACTCTCACAGGCGGATTTTTAAGCAGGGAACTTCAAAGAGCTAGAAATGGCCCAAAATGGCCAATTACTGCAAGATTCTTGTGCTGAGGTCACTCCTTCAGGGACAGATAGGCTGCTCAAGGCTCCCCACTCCCACTGGTGAGCAAAGAAACTTCCTTCTATCCAAGTAAGGTAATGGGCAACACAGGAACTATCCCAAAGTCCAGAATATAGCAAAGCCTGTATAGGGGACTATTCTAGCCATGGAAAGGCGGGAAACAAGGATATTTTTTTTTTTTTTTTTTTTTTCAAGAAAGCAACAGGAAAATGCAGAAAAACAACAGTATACTAAATGCACAGGCTAGCACACTTGAGTGGGCAGCCTCAACAGTTAAATTAAATAAACAAACTTTAACTTAAGTGCAGGTAATAAAAAATGCTAAATACAGTTAAATTAGCAGTTTAACTTCGTTTTCAGCAAGAAAGGAAGGTTGCACAGGTAGAAACAGCAAACATATACTTAAATCTTGAAAGTAGTCGCTTTTTTAGATTCTCTGCTGCTAGCACCACTCTGCAGGACCACGAGGAGCTGTTGCTGAGTAGTATAAGCCAATTAGTATGTGAATAATCCTCATAAGACGACCTTCCTATGTAGTTTGGCTACTTTACAGTTAAGCATCTAGCTCTTAAGACAGGTTTGATTGAGGCTCTCTCATTGAGACCTTTGCCTTTGTCTGGCCTCATTCTCATAATCCAGTTGATTTCTTTATTTTCTGTATTATTTTGTATATTGCCCTCTCTCATTAGGGGAGTTATATGATCTATAACCATAAAGTGGAAAGCATGTTCCTGTCCTAACGCCATGATGTGTTTGGTCAGGGCAATGGTACCAAGGCCTATCCTAATGGCATAAAGATGTTCTCTAATTCTAGTTCGAAATGCCCTGTCAGTTTTGCCGACATAGAAAGGTTGGCATTTATGGCAGACAGTCAGATATACCACATGATCTGTACCACAATCTGCGGACACATGAAACCTATAATATTATTATTGGTATTTGCTTTTGGATGGCACAGTAGTCTTTTAAGATTAGGTTTGTTCTTATATAGGAACTTCAGTTCGGTACCTAACCAAACATAGCAAATACACAGAAAAGAAAATAGATCTCATAAGCATGTTTTTGGAAATCATATTGGAGAATAATGTCTTTGTTTATGACAATAATATGTACATTCAGCGTGATGGCATGGCTATGGGCCCATCTTGTGCCAATAGCTACGCCAACATGTTTCTAGCCATGTGGGAAGAAGAAGAACTCTTCCAGAATGTATGGCATCAGGAACATATTCAATTCTATCGATGATGTCTTTTTTGTATGGGAAGGTGACCCAGAAAAACTGGAAAGGTATATTGGTATTATGAATAATATGACTACATATTTAAAATTTACCTCCAGTTATTCAGATACTAGAATTGAATACTTAGACGTCTTCATAGAAAGGGTAATGAATACCTATGTTAATACAGGAGTTCATAGGAAAACATGTTATAGGAATACTCTCCTTCATCGACACAGTATGCACCCTTCATATATATTTAATATTATTATTAAGGGACAAAGTATGAGAATATCACGCTTAAATGTGACAGAAGAAGGATACCAACAAGAAATTAACATCTTTAAACATAGACTTCTTAAACGTGGATATAAAGAATTTGAGATTGAAGCAGGGTTA
>NC_056744.1:137645261-137737761 GCF_019279795.1 Protopterus annectens
TGTTGTTCAGTTACTTTTGTGTCATCATGAGACATGTTCTGAAAAGCTGCAGGTTGGTCACTCTTTCCAGAATTTATAGTCTTATATTAATACTTCTGCCCTTCGTGGCAGATGTACCATGGACCTTCTTTACACAGGTTTTAGAATATTTAGGGATGCTAGTTCATGGAATGTGGACCAAATAAATGTGATACTCCTTTGCCAATTATAACCCATGTGGTTGAAATCTAAATAGAACTAATGAGGATGATAAGTCTTGCTGTACCTGAAGCATTTATATTGTGTTCAGCCAACTTAACTATGCCCTTATATGATAGTGTTTATACATCTGATTGGTTACTTTCTTTCTTTTGTAGGTCTAGGTTATCATCTTCCAGTCTTTTTGTGGCTATTAGCTACATTGCCAGATTTGTGCAAGTCTGTTTTACTGGGCTTAAGATTTTATACCTATAGAGGATGGCCTAATGGTTAAGGTGTTTGCCTTACAAACACAAGGTGCAGGGTTTGAGTCTAACAAGGGATAATTGGATAGGCTTAAAATGGCTCGCAAGGGCAGTTAGCCTAGTACTAATCTATGAACCACGTATCTATGAACTATGGCTTTAACTTTTTTTATTTAAAGAAAAAAAACATGTTTATTGAATTACCACCTATGACATAGGCAATCATAAATTTATATAAGTGAATACAAACCACATTGACATTTTTTCATTTGAAACCATTATAAATCACATATGATAGTCTGTATAGTCATTGAAGCTGTGGTGGTGCAGCGGTTAGCATTGTCACCTCACAGCAAGAGGTTCTCTCGTTTGATTCTCGGCTGGAGCGCCTTCTGTATGGAGTCTGCATGTCCTCTCCACGGTCGAGTGATGTTAAAGACATGCAGGTAGGTGCAAGCATGAATGGGCGTGCCTTCGTTGAAGGTTGGGCATCGGGCTGGCAACTCGGCACCATAAAAATTCACTGCCAATCATGAGCAGACTGGAGTTCCGCTGTGGCGACCCCTAACCGGGAAAAGCTGAAAGTCTTTTAGTCTGTATAGTCATTGTCAATCGAACATTACATAGCTCATTCAATTCCTGCCTTGCCATAAACCTCACTCCTCCAAAACATTATTCTGCATGTACTGTTACCACAATTCCCATTTTTTATGTAATTTGTTCCTACCCTTTCTAAGGATCCCTCTTCCAATTCTTTTATCTGTGTTACTATATTCCCTACCTCTAATATGGTTGATTTAGACTTTGATTTACATTTTCTAGCTATTGTTTTTTTGGCAGATTCCAGAATTAAGCTCAGCAAGGCCTTACCATAGCTAGGCAATTCACATCCTGTATCACAGCTCAGAAAAAAAGTAATTTCCTTCTTTCACCTATTTGCACACCCAGTATTTCTTATAGAGTAGTCTACAGGGATTTTTTTAAAGTCTGCCAACTTATTACACTCCCAAATATATGTTCCAAATTACATTATCCTTCCCCATCAAAACAATGTCTTTAACTTTTGATCTATAATTTGGTTGTTGTTTGGCTTTCTCAATCAGACAGGTAGGATGCTAGGAATGTGAAACTGGCCTAGAGAAATCTCTTTGCCATGTTTGCATATCATGATGATTTATGTGTAGATAGATACATATTTCTACATCTGTCAGGAGGCAACATTGTTTGTTGTTGGCCTTTCTCTGTCTTGCGAGACAATAAAGTTGTGTCACAAAATCAGTCAGTGGTTGAAATGCAGTACTTGCTGTGACTGTAAAGTCTGATTTTTGACCGGCAGACTCTGTTACAGTTCGTGTAGATGTAATCAGTGCCTGGCTGTGTAGATACTGAAGCTGCCATCTGTACTCTCGTTTCTTCTCCCACAGCTCCTCTCTCTTCTCGCTTATCTGGCTACAACCCTTGACAGCCAGACTCCAAGTAGTACAGTCTGTGGCTATGGCTTCCCAGTCTTTTGGACTAATGGCCCTTGCCTTCTTGTCATGCATGCAGACATCTTTGAAGTGCAGAACGGGCCTTCCTATGGGTCTAGAGCTGATGGCAAGCTTGCCATACAGCATACTAGCACAGACATTGGCATCTTTTATAGCACTGAAATGAACCATATCCTCAATGGAGGGCAGTATATACAGATCACCTCGTAATCCATCTTGGAATCTAAAACACAAAAAAAGGCTTCTTTTAGAAAGAAACTGCCAAATGAACCTAGGATGAAATAAAACAGTACCTTAAAATTGACTTTAGGCTTATGTGATTGAACTAAAAATAGAAAGGCTGTAAAATCTGAGTGTTCTGCCCCTGAGGCTGTAGGGAAAAGCTGGTCTCCAGTGATTTTGACCATACAACAGTATGAGTATAGTGATTACTAGATTGGACTAGTATGCCTGACTGGGTGGATTCATAGGCTACATCTCTCTTAACACTGTGATGCTGAACCCAGTACTGTGACATTGCATGGAGAGTGTGGGCCATGATGATGTCTGTCTGTGCTGTGGTGGAGAAACAAATAACCAGGAGGCTTAGCATATGTGGAAACATGAATGTGACTTCTGGAGCAAGCGGCTGCAAAAGTCACAGCTGCTAGTAAGAGGGAGGGAGTTAGGAACTTAAACAGCCCTTCTTCACAGCATGTAATGGCACCAGTCCTGGTGCCTGATTGTCACCTTTAAAGGGAGTAATTGTACAGTACAACGCTCGCTCTGAGGGACATAAATGAGCCAGTATGTCTCACCCAAAAGAGCAGCAAGTTTTTCAACAGAGAAGTGTAAAGGGCAGTTTGATGATCATCTGAGTTACAGGCCCCAAAAATAGCGAAAAAGAGAGTGAACATGAGGTTCTCAGACTGTGTACAACAACCACCAGGCACTGAGTGAAACAAAAATATGAATGTGTGTATATATGTGTATGAGTATGTTTATGTGGCTGTCTGCATGTGTGAGTAAATGCATGCATGAAAGCAGAATGTATGTGTGTGTGAAAAAAGAGACTGTGCGTGCATGTATGTGAGAGAATGAGCAGTGAGATCAAACAAGCCATTATTTTACACTCGCTAAGCAGCGCTTTTGCTTTTTAGCGAGTGTAAAATAAAACTGAAAAATGTGTGCGTGTATATTTCTGTCTGCATGTGTGAGGGAATGCGTGCATGAAAGTAAAAGGGTGTGTGTGTGTGTGAGAGTGAATGTGTGCATGAAAGTAAAAGAGACTGTGTGTGAGAGATATCAGGAGAGAGTGAACATGGTCTTGTGTGAGTAAATGCATGCATGAATGCAAGAGACTATGTGTGTGTGTGTGTGTGTGTGAGAGAGAGACAGTGTGAGAATGATCTTGTGTGAGTAAATGTGTGCATGAATGCAAGAGACTGTGTGTGTGTGTGTGTGTGTGTGTGTGTGTGTGTGTGTGTGTGTGTGTGTCCCTGGCAGCAGTGAGGTCTGTGTACCTCTGGACCATACCACTCAACCTCTAGCACAACTCTGGACAGCACTCCTCTTGAGTAAAACATATGGACAAAGCCACTAATCATGGTGGAACAAAGGACCAAAAATAGGGACACTTTCTAAATATTGTTCTTACATACTTAGAAAGTTGATATAATAACAGGTTTAGCATTTGCATGAATTTTTCTGAAGGGTATGAAGTCTGAAATTCAATTGCCTGCCAATATTTACTGACTTCAGTCCTCATGATTTTGCCAGAAATTTGTCAGAAAACCACAATTTTTTGAGAAATAGACCAAAAATATGAGGCTAAAATCTTTACAGTTGGAAGGTATGCTGACAAAGTGAAATAATAGGGACAGATTTTAAATATTGCTCTTATAAACTTAGAAAGTCAGTAAGGTTCCCATTAGGTTTAAGTACCTCTCGACCATAGTAGATCAATGTTATGCTGTTAAGCAGAATGTACACTTTTTTTTTTTTTTTGGTAATTATTGCCAGTTCAATTTTTATTGTACTTTGGGGGTTTTCTTCCCAAATCTCTGCTGAAAATGGACTTCTAGTCCAGTCGGGCCTCCTTGGTAAATAAATGTCAAATAAATTCTTATTCTTATTTTGGCTTTTCCTGGGTAGGGATCGCCAGAGCGGATCACCTTGTCTGCTTATGATTGACAGTGGAGTTTTTACAATGTTGAGTTGCTTTCCACAGAAGGTACACACACGCACTCACACCTAGGACCAATTTAGTGTGTCCAATCCACCTACAGCATGTTTTTGGGATGTGTGAGGAAACTGGAGCACCTGGAAGAAACCCACACGACCACAGGGAGGACATGCAGACTCCCACAGAAGTCACCCCAGCAAAGGATTGAACCAGAGAACCTCTTACTGTGAGGCAGCAACACGAATCGCTGCACCACTGTGGCCGCCCTAAATAAATGTCAAATAAATAAACATTATGCACTTTACTAAACACTTGCGAAGGCCGGCCCATGGAAAATTTTCTTACATGAAATCGGTCCTTGGTTCAAAAAAGGTTGGAGCCTGCTGGTGTATAACCTTCAGCTAGATGCTGTGCAGGCAACATGATGGTAAAGAATGTTAAAATACAGTTGCCACTCCAGTCTTGTGTTTGATGGTTCGGGGTCATCTCAGACTTTTCTCCTTTCAGGTGTGCAGCAGTAAACATAATAGGAGGCTCTAGAAGGTGTGATAAAGAGATGAGGCTGATGATATAAATAAGTGACAAGATGAGAGATTATGGGAGGAAAATGCATTCTGTTGTCCACTTGGAACTTGTCCTTTGATGGTAGCCTTACTTATAACTCCATTTAAGAAATGGTAGAGGATGAAATAGTACTGGTATTTTAAGTCCTTCCAGTTCATTGCAAAGCATAGAAGTTTCTAGTCATGTCTACTTCTATTCACGAGTGATGTAATTGAACAACAAGATGCTGCAGCTTTTGCCCACATATGGAGTACCCAGAGCTCAGAGAGACATGCCTGCAACTAATTCATCATGCACTTACCTACAGTACAGAAGTTTCATCATCCATTGTTCATGCTTGTCTATTAATTTTGGGTTGTATTTGAGTGTTGGGCACTGTTTACCCCACTAGATAGTGCATGCCACCAAACTACCACCTGTATTAGTTTCTATGCCTTTGGTATAACCATATACTTTATTACTTGTTTTAGTGGGTGCTTGACTGTATATTGCTGTAAATCTGTTCTAATTCTGTGTTTTACAGAAAGAAGGCAAGAATTCTGAAGCTCTCTTGTGTATCTAGGCAGTTGTATGTTACCTTGATAAAGTTGTAGCTTATAGTGGTACCTGCATCCTGACCTGTAATGATATGTCTCAGGAATCTCTACTTTGAGCAGTGATAAGTACCTTGTCTTCATAATGGTTTCCCTTTTTGTATTGAGTAAAAGGTGTTAATGATACTCACTCATTATGGCAGTTAAAAAATCTTTTTCTGTCATAAAAGTGCATCCACTTAGGGTTTTGAGATGAATTCTGTCAGATATCCTACTGATGTTTAACCTGATGGCTTTCTGAAGTTACTACACACAGATTTATTTACAACTAGATGTAGCCTTTGAGCACTGAAGTTTAAATTTCTTTGAAGTGGAATACAGAATTTCTCTTGTTTATTGATGTAGACTACATGCTCTGATCATGACTGTTGTATTTATAGGCAGCAAATGAATGCAGGTTTGTTTACTTTAAAAGGTTTTTTTTATGGATGATTGTTACTGTTTTCTGCCGAGATGGAAAATGCTGCAATATTTGGATCCACACCCAAGTTTTAAAATGTTTGGTATAACAAGTAGCCTTTATTCATTTAGACTGAAAGTATGGCAACATTACATTTTGTGAAAATGAAGTCAAGGCTTTTATAGGGGAGCTACATTATTCTTTGCTTCAAGCCATGTCTAACTAATGCATTTTAACAAGCCCTCAGCTAGGTCTGAATTGTGGCATTGTATCCTAACACTTGTAAGATACTTTTCTGACATTCAGAATATAGTCTTTCAATAACTTCATTTTTTTGTACTACACGTGCTTTCTTTTAAACACAACTGAGATTATGCTCAAGAAGACATTTTTCTAATATTGAAGTATACTTGTTTTGATTCTGTGCTTTGTGTTTCTAGGTTTGAGTTTTCTGTGCTTCATGTATTTCATGTAATGAATAACAGATACATAAAACCAATCCACTTCATTTTGTTTAATGTGAAACTATAAACTTTGATGCTGACTGATTGTAATAGATGTTTCTTTTTCTCAAAATGAATAGACCGGATTTCCGGACAAAGAAAAAGATAATTGGGGGGGGTGTCAAAGGCCCCGAATCAGGGGAAATATTTTAAACATCAGTCTTATAAGCTTAGAAAGTTAATAGAATAAAAGGTTTCTGCATCAGCTTCCTTTTCCTGAAGGGTATGAAGTGTGAAACTCATACGTCTGTCTTTTTTAGTGATTTCAGTCCTCAACGAGTCAAAAGAAAACCACAAATTTTATAAAGTACGCAAAAAAAAAAAAAAACATGAGGCAAAAACAGGATATTCTTTGAAAATCTGGACAGTTGAGAGATGATATTCTTGAGAGTCAAAGGTATCCAGGTATATCTGTACCTGGACGATCTTCTTTTCCTAGCTCCTCTGTCAGATTAGTTGTCTCAAAACCTACAGCTGGGGATTCATCACCTTCAAAGTCTAGGGTTCACCATCAATTTCAAATAATCCTTTCCAACTCCATCACAGGACCACAACTTCCTAGGGTCCAGGTCCAGGACAGACCTCATGATGGCTTTTCTTCCTATGGACAAAGTTCAGTCCCTGACTGCCTTTCTGTAAAACCTTCTTCCTCTCCACTCGATTACAGCCAGGGAGTTTCTATGAATTCTTGGGTTCATGGCTTCCATGATTCCCATGCTGCCCTTTGCAAAACTCCACATGGGGAAATTTCATGCTTCCTAAAGTCAGTTTGGACACAGCATGCCGACCATCTAGAGATTTTGATTCTTCTCCTCCCCTGCCTAAAACCAGAGCTTGTTTGGTGGATTCAACAGCTAGCTTTGAATCCTGGCCTTCCACTTCTTCTGCCCAGACATCTCAACATCTATTCACAGATGCCTCAGACACAGGGTGGGGGGCAACATTTGCATCCTAGAAGGTTCAGGGCTTTTGGTCTCCATCTCAAAGGAGAGAGCATATCAACATCAAGGAAATGAGAGCTCTGATTTTGACTTTCCAGGTCTTTCATCCTTTCTTTCAACCAGGTTTTCTGAAAGTGTTTACAGACAACACCACTGTTCTCAGGTATATAAAAAAACAGGAGGGATGAATTCTTACCTTCTTTGCAGGTTATCTCTCATGGCATGGGAATTAGCAATTCAGTACAAGTTGGCAAACACCTTAAGCAGGTCCATGACTCAATCCCACGAGTAGATGCATCACAGACATGTATTTCTGGACTTGGTTCACCAGTAGGATACCCCTGTTCTGGATCTGTTTGCCTCCTCTCTGAACAGACAACTTCCTCTGTTTTGTGCCAGACTCCCATGTCCTCTGGCTTGGAAGGTGGATGTCCTATCTTTCTCATGGAAGAGGATTTTTTTATGCATTCCTCCCTTCCTTCTCATTCAGAAAGTTCTGCTGAAGGTTCAGTAGGACAAACCAAAAATCTTGTTGGTAACTCTCTTTTTGCCAAGACAATATTGTTTCCCCTCCTCTTCTGCATTTCGCAAAGGGCAATCATCACAAGTTACCTCATACAGAGTACCTGCTCACACAAGACAAGGGATCTCTGCTTCATCCACATTTATCATCCTTACAACTGACCCTGTGGGTGATCAACTTTTGATTCCTTTCGGGTACCTTTTTTCACAGGACGTGCTTAGGGTTCTGCAAGAAGCTCGAAAATCTTACTTATCCAAATGGAAGAGGTTTTCCATCTGGTGTCTTTCAAGAAATCTGGATCCATTTTCAGTGGCTATTCCAGTAGTTCTTTCTTACTTGTGTGAATTATTTAACAGTGGCTTGTCTTACTCTTCAGTGAAAGTTCTCTTGTCAGCTTTTTCTGCATGTCTGCCATTATATCCACCTTTAGCATCCAGATTCCTGCATATTAAACTTCCCAGGAAAACATTTCCACCTCCTTGAGATTTGAACTGTGTGTTAGAGAAACTTACTCTGGCTCCTTTTGAACCTGCAACCTCAGCTTCTTTAAAGTTTTGTACTTGGAAGACAGTGCTTTTGCTAGACTTGACATCTGCCAGAAGAGTTTCAGAGATTTAGGCTTTGATGGCTTCCCCACCTTTCTTGGTTTTCCACAAGGATAGGTTTTTGTTGCGTACCAATCCTTCCTTTATGCCTAAGGTGGTGAATGAGGTGTCTTTTAACCAATCTAGTCAATTTCCCACTTTTTTTCCCTTCTCCTCAGTCCTCTAGTGAAAGGATCTTGCATATCTTGTATGTACATCGATTCTTCTGAGACAACTTAGCTTTAGTCTTATCTAAGTAGAATCTATCAGGAAATCTGATCAGCTGTTTGTTTCTTTCCATCCCAGGGCTCTGGGTTTGCCTGTCTCTAAACAGACAATTTCTTCTTGGATCTCCAAGGATATCTTATCTTGTTTTGTTGTGATTTCCATGGTAAGTCTGTTGCTGCACCTGTTAGGGTTCATTCCACTAGATCTGTGGCTTCCTCAATGGCATTCTTTAAAGGCCTGGATACTAATTCTGTTCTGAAGGGGGCTATATGGTCTTCTGTGCACACTTTTCACCAAATATTACAAGTTGGACACCATTTCTAGATCAAGAGCAGGGTTTGCTGAAAACCTTTCAGTTCAAAGTTCCTCTGCATCTTCCTCGTCCCAGGGTTCCTACTAAGCTTTAGTATTCTCCCACAATATAAAGAATACTGCAACATTTAATAGAAGGACATAGAATTTTCTTCTTCTTCTTTCGGCTATTCCCAGTAAGGGGCCGCCACAGTGGATCATATGTCTGCTTATGATTGGTAATGGAGTTTTACGGTGTCAGGTTTTCAGCTCGGCGCCCAACCTTCCACAGAAGGCACACGCACACACCTTGGGCCAATTTAGAGTGTTCAATCCACCTACTGCATGTCTTTGGGATGTGGGAGGAAACAGGAGCACCTGGAGGAAACCCACGTGACCACAGGGAGGACATGCAGACTCCGCACAGAAGGCACCCCAGCCGAGAATTGAACCAGAGAACCTCTTGCTGTGAGGTGGCAATGCTAACCGCTGCACCA
Source organism: Protopterus annectens (assembly GCF_019279795.1). Classification (NCBI taxonomy): domain Eukaryota; kingdom Metazoa; phylum Chordata; order Ceratodontiformes; family Protopteridae; genus Protopterus; species Protopterus annectens. Next base: position 137,654,483 of record NC_056744.1, read on the forward strand.
CCGTGACCACCCTAATAGAAAGACATAGAATAGTTGTGTAAAATCTTGCCGTAACCATAGATGTACTTCTCTTCTATGTTGCAGTATTCTGTCCCTCCCTCCTTCCCCCCTACATTGTTTCCTACCTTGGATGGCTTTTTATTGTTCCTTAGCTCTGGTGTTTCTTCTGGAGAATTTCAGTTCTGAGGATTGTACGTGCAGACACCCTTTTATGGCTGACATTGTTAGTACATATGTGTGACATCCCACGTACTGGCAGTGGCAAAAAGCTGTTGTATACTGGCCGGATGTCAGGTCATTGGGAGGAGGACTTCCCACATGTAAAGAATACTGCAACATAGAAGAGAAGGACATCTATGGTTACGGTAAGATTTTACACAACTATTTTTTCTGCAATCACATTATCAAAGCTTGATAGTTATCTTTTGCCTAGGATAGATCAATTGTTCACACAACTAGGGACATTTCAGTATTAATCGACCCTGGATTTAATGAAATGCTACTAGCAGTTTCCCCGAACTGAGGAATTGATAGAGAAAGCTGCCTTTTTCACCCCTGATGGTTTAATAATGCTATGAGCAGAATCCTTAAACCTCACTTCCTGTATACTGTGTGTATTTAAATGATGTCATCATATAATTCTGAAAACTGTGATTCACACTTGCCTAAAGTGCAAGCTGTCATAAGCTCTTCCAGGTAGGCTGGGCTTACTGAAAATATCCCTGAAAGTAAAATTGGTAAAACAGAGGTAAAATACCTGGGCTTTATAATAGTGAGGGTATTATCAAACCCAAAAAAGAGAAACAAGACACAGTAAAGAACTGGCCAGTGTCAGAGACCAAAAAGTAATATATAGTTTCTTTTTTTTTTTTTTTTGGCCTGATCAAATGCTACAGAAAAATTGTGCCAAAATGTTTCCACAATTGCATGTCCTCTCACCAACTCTGCTAGGAATAAGATGCCTTTCAACAACTAAAGAACATCTTTTGCTGTGAAGTCATGGTGACATTCCCTAACTTTAATAATATTTTGTCTGCAGCAATACATCAAATGTGGTCCTTAGCACTGTATTGTCCCAGAGTATGAATAGAGAGGAGCATTATATTTGTTACTTTAGTAGAGAACTTTGGTGGAGGGGATTTGGTATAGGGGTGTTGTTGGTATAATGCTTGAGGTCTTTATCTCAAAGACACAAGGTAACATTGTTTGATTTTGACCTCTGATTATTGGCTAGGCTTGTAATAATCTGCAAACTGATAGTCTAGTGCTTATCTAGGAACTATGATAGAGGCCAGTTATTCTGCCATCAAAAGTGAATGCTTGGTTATTAAATGAGTTCTTGGCATAGCTCTCAACCTGTTAGCACAAAAATCTGGACAAAGCCAAAAATAATGGGGGAACAAGGTCCCAAAAATAGGGACAACTTTTAAATATTGCTCTAATAAAGTTAGAAAGTTGCTAGAATAAAAGGTTTTGTGTTACAATGCATTTTCTGAAGGATATGAAGTCTGAAGCTCAAATCGTTGTCAGTATTTACCAAAATAATGCAGCGCCTGTTACAAAATGAAGCTAAAACTATGGATAATCAAATCAAAATACAAGAAATAAAACAAAATCTGCAATCAAGCAACATTGCCATCAAAGACATGCATCAAAAAATGCTAGCTCTTGAAGCTAGAAGTCATCGGGACAACATTATAATAAGAGGAATTCCTTAGTCTGTTGAAATTACTCATATCAGCGCAACAATAAAGGAGATATTTAACTCACTTCTTGACAACAAAGACCTAATGAATGAAATAGACATAGAAAGAGCTCACAGATCTCTAAGATGTGCCCAAATTGCTGAAACTCCAAGACAAATCTATGTTAGACTCTTAAACTCTGCACATGTTCAAAGTTTACTAATGGCCTTTAAAGCAAAAAAGAACACTACTTGGAGGGGCCATAAAATTACCCTCCTGCAAAACCTTCCTTTAGAATACAAGCAAAAACGATAAAATCTTTCCAAATATTGTGCGTACCTAGTGGAGAACAATATTCGCTTCCAGATGAGATACCCAGTAAATTAATTTTCTACTATAAAGACACCAAAATTCAAATCAAGACCCCTGCAGAGGCCAAATCCACGTTTCTACGCCTGTTCAAATATAATCCTGCATGACTTGACCTACCTTACAAATTTGCTATATAAAAGGTGATGATCTTTGCTGTTTTCTTCATGAAACCTCCTTTTCAAGGCATACTTAGAGCAACTAATTATTAAAACGTTAAACTCCTGGTAAAACTCAGCATTGCAACATTCCATATCCCAGAAGGCTCCTCCACGTACAATGCTGAGCTGAGCCCTAACGTCTCCCTACTTCTGAAGTTCTCTCTACATCACTTCCTGCTTCCTACCCTTACTGGGATCAGTATACAAGGGAAAACCATCAGAAATGCTTGTTTTCTTTCTTTTTTTTTTTTTAAGAAGTAAATTGATCTTTTGAAGAAGTGGAAGTACTTCCAATGGGTAAATGTGATTCAAGCCTGGTAAGAGAGGGGTTGCTGTAGATCTGTCAGTAGCTTCCCCAGACAGCTGTACAGGTTACAACGATGTTGCGATCACATTTTGTTGCTGTAATGTAAGTGGAGGTGATGTCACGGTCGAGTTGGTATAATTCCTTCCTTTTAGCAAAGAAGGCGGTTATTCAGCAACTGGTAGCAAATGTCTGCATGCGGAACATAGCACTCGATTAGCAGACAGTCCCTTGATATGTGATACTACTACTGTCATCCAACCTGTTTCTAAACCATAGTACTAATCAACCACCGGGTTATTCAGCAATTCTAGGTGAACGCTCCAAACACTGATAGCTTCATTACTGTGAGCTAGAGAAACCTGCAATTTGCACCTATAGATTTTGTACATAGCAACCGAGAAATTCTGTTTAATGGTGGAGTCATTTTTAATTATTCAGGGTTAGTTACCAAGTTTACTGCACAGTCTGTCTGTCTGTCTTTCGGCTTTTCCCGGTTAGGGGTCGCCACAGCCAGGCCTAATGCACAACCTTTAGCGAAGGAACGTCCATTCATGCATGTCGACACACAGAAGATGCTCTAACTGAGAATCGAACGTGCATGTCTAACTGTGAGGCAAGAAAGCTACCGCAGCAGCACCACCGCAGATTACTGCACAGTTAAAATGGCAAAGTTTTAACTGCATTAGTTATTGGGTTTTAGTAATCAAAACATTGTTTTTTGTTAATTCATAAAGATGCTGGGTAGTAATGAGTCCTGTAGACGTATTCATATAATATGTATTGTTCACTATATTGTTCTTTTTTTTATTAGTTGTTAAGCTTTGATGAACTGTTTCTGATTTGGACCATTTGGAATGGATTGTTTAGTTGCCATGCGCTCTCTCAGTTTTCAACTAGCAGACAGCCTGTTTACATTTTTTCATGGGTTCACGTGTTGAATGGACTTACCTGTCAAATCTCCTTGCTTTTGCTCTAAAGTTTAGCATTAGGCCTTAGATAGGGAGATGCATTTTGTGTTAAATAGGTAGACTTCTGATCTTCGGCAAAACTTTTTTTTTTCTCTTTCTTTCTGAAGCTTGTTGTTCTACACTTTTAGCTCAGGAAAATTAAAGCTGCCCTGGTCAATCTTTCAAGGTGATTGTTCTTACAAGCTAATCCTACTACATATTAATTAATTTGTTTTCAAGTTGACTTTCAATGACACATATAACACTGATCTCACCACCTGTTTTGTTTTATTTAAAGTTCTGTCACAAGCTGTATTTAGCTAGGATTTTACCTTGCTATTAGTTGATCATTGCCATAGCCATGGTGGTACAGTGGTAGCATTATTGCCTCACAGCAAGAGGTTCTCCTGTTTGATTCACGGCTGGAGTGCCTTCTGTGTGGAGTCTGCATGTCCTCCCCGCGGTCGAGTGGCCTCCGAAAGACATGCGTGAATGGGCGTGCCTTCACTGAAAGTTGGGCGTCGGGCTGGCAACTTGGAATCATAAAAAAATCTACTGCCAATCATTAACAGACTGGAGTTCCGCTGTGGCAACCCCTAACTGGGAAAAGCTGAAAAGACAAACAATTAGTAGATCATTGCCAAGGTTTATTGCTAGGGGCAAACTACACATTGACCTTGCTGAGGCTAAACTTAGCCTTTGACAGATGCTTTGGGTAGGAGATCAATGATCTCACTCACCATGATTGTGTCTGCTGATATTACCTCGACAGAGGGGGAACAACATGTTTTTTTTTTTCTCTTCAAGGTGGAGTATCATTGAATTGTTTCCAGACTAATGATTAAACCTCCTTATACGGTGTGTTTGGTGGGGTCTCCTCTTACTTGAGTTACACATGTTGTTTTTAGACACTAACATAATTGTATACCCCCTTGTTTGATGGCCCCAAACCTCTTTATGTGTTTCTTCCAACCAGGGCTACATCTAAAAGTCTACTACCCATCATTAGATGGCTAAATTAAATGACTCACCAAATTTTGGTGATTACCTCAATTTGTTTTTCTCCTCAGGTAATACTACACTGTTTCAACTAAATAGATTAAACTAAAAGATAAATGTTCTTACTAGTTAATAATTCTCCAGGTATAACAAGCTTGCTGGGGAAGGTGTAACCTGCCCTCTTAGATGTTACCTATATTTGATTGCTACTGTCAGCTAATAAATACCTTTCCTGGAAATGGTTTACTCTGCCTTCTTATCTACTAGTTGTATTAACAGCTATTTATAATAGTGTGGTTTAGCTGTTATGCCAATTACTCTGTACGCACCACTCTGGTAAAGGCTAAGCTGCATAATCTCCCTTTTTCAGGGCATAATATCAAGAGCAGCTGAGCCTTGTGTATTATTTATTTAACATTAGTTTGCCAGGAGAGTCTGACTAGACAAGTGGATGAGGTATTTTTGATGGCTGTCTACATTTGGAACAACTTAAGCAGTTATCTGAATGTCCCTCTGCTACATAACCTTGCACCCATAGACAAAAACAAAATACTTTTCCAGAGGGATGGGTGGATAGTCACCAGTCTACTTTAAAATTGATGGTTCATTTCTCTTCAAAATATTCCCAAGGGTTAAGTTAAGCAACTGCCAGAATAAAAAAAACTGAATTGTTGTAGTGATAACAATTGATTCATGGAATATAAATGGACTCCAGGAAAAAAAAAAAGAAACTTAATTATGCATCTCACATTTCAAAACAGATGCAATATAACATATCTACAAGAGACTCATATGACAGATGAGCTTTGGAATATTGATAGGAAAAGGAAATGGGTGAAACTTATTATTGCAGATGGTCATAACACTTCTTTGGGGGGGGGGTAGCTATCATTATCAATAATTCATTTCAAGGTGATATTCTCTTCACAAAAAGTAACCCCAATGGCAGATGGTGCCTTTTTGTCTGCACATATCATAAACTAGTTAAACATATTCTTTTTCTCAACATTTATGGCACTTTGCTCCAACCAACACACCTTTATCTATGATATTTTCAACATTCTATCTAAATATCAGAGTCATTACGTTATTATAGGAGGTGATTGGAACTCTTTAATGAATGATAAAGGCAGGTCACACAAAGTAATCAGACAGTCACAACAAACTACCATAGCTGTAGATGAACTGCAAAATACTTTTGAATTAGTAGACCCCCTTACACGTATTTGCAACATGATGAATCAATAAATAGATTTACCTTCTTCTCATCAAGGCACAAAACCTTGGTCAAGAATTGATGCTTTCTTAATTTCACAAGCCCTCACTCACCACAAAATACACTACAAGATTCACCCGAGATCTATATCGGACCACTCTAAAATTCATACCTCTATAAATGCCACTATAATTAACCCAAGATCCTTCATCTTTAACAATTGGACCTTAAACTCAAACCTCTTACAAGTTGATGAAGTGATAAAGGAAATTAAGACCACTCTCACCCAACTTGAAAGGGACCTTACGCTTACCAAAACTTCCTATGACATACATTGGGCAGCTTACAAAGCTGTTATAAGAGGTTATATAATTCAAAAAGCCTCATGGTATAAGAAAAGCAATAATGCCTCCCAAGTCAAATTAGAATTACACCTAAAAGAAGCTGAACAAAAACTTCAAAATAGCTACTCAAAAGAGACCCATGAAACAATGATTGATTTGCAAAAGCAGCTCTATAACATTTGCTTGAAAAAACATTCACTTGCTGAACTCAGATTGCTATACAAATACTCAGGATGGGCACAAACTTCCTCCAAAACACTTGCCAAACTAATTAATATCAAAAATGCCCCCCCCCAAAGATAAACAAAATTAAGTATAAAGGAATAAACTCCTTTGAAGAAATTTACAAAATCATATATAATCTCCCCAATATGGATTCTAGAAAACAATTCAAGGAATTTACTCATAACCTGGTATTCCCACAACTTAATGATTCCCAAAAAAGTTTCCTAAAATCTCCCCTCAAGTTAGATGAAATTAAGCTTGCTATTAACAGACTCAAAGTAGGCAAAGCTCTGGGTCCAGACAGGTGCACAGCAGAATTTTACAAACAATTCTCTGACCCTGTATCCAAAATTCTGCTAAAAATATTTACCCACATCATTCCTTTTGGCATAACTGACAGATATCTAAATAATTCAAAAAAACATTCTAATTCTTAAACCAAACCCTGACCCTCTAGACTCAGGCAATTATAGACCAATTGCCCTTATCAACATGGACTTTAAGATATTAGCTCATGTCATCGGTAATAGTTTGGGGAAAATACTTCCCCACATAATATCGCAAGAACAATTTGGTTTTTGTGCATAATAGGCAAATTTATGATAACACTGTTCTCCTAGACTACCTGATCAGGATCCTAGGTAAAGATAAACACCCCTGTTATGCCTTAACTGTAGATGCCAGTAAAACATTTGACAGGGTAGATTTAAACTTTCTATTTAATACTCTACCTTGCTTTGGGATACCACAGGATTTCGTTAACATTATAAAATTATTATACCAAAATGCCACCACTACTCTATACATAAACTCAGATCAAATCCCATTACAATTTCCAATGGAACACAACAAGGATGCCCCCTTTCTCCCTACCTCTTTAATCTTTATCTGGAACCCTTACTTTTATTTATATCCCAAAAAACATATCATCATATACCTAAAATCTTAGATGTAAACCTCAGATTTTCTGCTTTAGCTGATGATCTAAATTTGTACTTTGAACTCGCTAACACAGACCTTCATAAATTGCTAAGTTCATTAGTGTCATTTTCGTTCATACCCAGTTATAAAACCAACCCCAGCAAATCATACATATTCCCTGAAAATCCTATTGGCCACAAAGAGTTCTTCTTCCCGGATACTGAGATCAAACCCAATTACCAACTAAAATATTTAGGCATAAATTATACACACAACCCCAATGAGACTTTAAAAATGAATTTATTACATACCTGGTCATATATTGAAAAAGACATCTTGAGATGGAAGAACATAAATTTAGCCCTACTATCAAAAACTAGTATCATCAAAATGAATGTTCTACCTAGAATTCTTTTTCAGCTTAATTCAATCTTTCTGATTGTCCCCAAAAAGTATTGACAGTGATGGAAAAAGTCCTTTCCAAGTTTATTTGGCATCTGTTAGAATTAAATATGATAAACTCTCACTCTATAAAGACAAAGGATGGTTGTACTTGCTTAATTTTAAACTTTACTATAAAGTTACAACTCTTCAAGAATGATCCAAATTGCCAATTATGATGCAAATCTAGAATGCTGGATCCCTCAATGGATCAAGATCTGGTTTAATCTAAATAATTCTCACAACATTAATCCAAAATCTCTCCCCTTCTAAAATACTGCTCCATAACCAATTTCCACCCCCTCCTTAAACACATGATCCACAACTTTCAAAACCTGTTTGAATCAATCAATCTGTCGCCCACTCTTGACTTCATACAACCTATCCAGTTAAACCCCAACCTAAAACTCAACAACCAACCAATAAACGTATCCAATTTCCCTCTAATTAAAGACATCAAGGTCTGGGATCTATACAAATTAAACCAATACAATATAACAGACTTAAGGAAGAAGCTAAATGTCCCCAAAAAATACGAGATTATTCTTAGACCACTAATGACTGTCTTAATAACCAAATTTTCCTTGGTTAAAATTAATTAACAAGACATAAAAACAGCCAGTTTCATTATCAAAACTCTGACCTTTAAAAATAAGATGGTCTCCAAAACATACAAACTAATCGCAGCTATAAAAACCCAAAACACTCTCATTTTTTCACCTTACTGGCAAGATAAAACTCAAGAGATACCTTCTGAAGATAAAAGACTGGCTTTAAAAATACACTAAAACATACCCCTTTCAAATGCTTAATTTATACCCAAATCATGATTAATAACACCTATTTCACACCACCCATCCTAAGCAATTTCAATTCCAAATATTGTCCCTACTGCCCTTTATGCCCTAAAGAAAAAGCTGACATTCTACACATATTCTGGAGTTGCAAGAGAGTCTATAAATTATGGTGCTCCCTGATAGCCAAATTAGAAAAAATAGGATATGAAAAATCCACCTTCTCGTGGGAAACTGCAGTCATACATATCACTCCTGGTGATCTCCCCCGTATCTTTAAACATATTCTTATTACAATGTGTGCTCTCATTAAATACTATATAACCAAAAACTGGATTGATAAATCCACAATCTCTTGGAATGATTTCCAAAAACTTGATGTCAAATTCATATCCACTCATAAACTTGCCAATACTTCCTCAAAATAATACACTACTTTCAAAGATACTGGGAGTTATTGCAAGATTTAATCCTAAAAGTTAATGTTTCGCCTTCAATCTAACCTCTACTCCAAAACATCTATAGAACACTACCACGAAAGTAAATAAGGCTCTCATCACATCTCTATCTCACCAACTCTACTCACAGTCTATATGTACCTAACCTGGAGTCCATAAACCACTGTGTAATTTAAACTACTCTCGCTAACCCGTACCTCCAAATGTAGCTATCTCCTAGGAACCCACACTACTAAATGAGTGACATCTATTTGTAAATCGTGTACATAGGTTATTACGGTTCATATCCCACTGTTTTTGATTTTCCCATCTTTCCTCTCCCCCTTTTATTTTAAGCTGGTTTAGTTAAATTGTAGCATAGACTAACTTTTACTTGTCAGGAATAGCATGGATACTCAGGTATGTAACTCTTTTATCTATGAATATCATAGTCGTTACACCTTTCAGTCTTTTTACATTTATCACTTCTCTTTGTGTATATACGTAATTGCTGTTTAAAACTTTCTGTGTTGACTTCATTTGGTTGTACAACAGTATCACAATGTTTCAATATGTATCTATGCATTACCTCATTGGATATTATATTTCCTTTGTTTAAATTGTAAAACTCAATAAAAAGTTTTTGAAAAAAAATATTTACCAAATTCAGTCCTAAGTGATTTGCCACAAAAATTTAAAAAAAAAACATATTTTCTGAGGAACAGTCCAAAAATATGAGGCAACAATCTGGACATTCTGCAAAAATCTGTAAAGTTGAGAGGTATGGCTTGGGTTCTTCGGCTGCTTCCTGCTAGTTATGGAGTTCACTTTTGTCACTAACCATGCTCTCTCACAGTGACTATACCAGCAAAATGATGAAAATATGAAGCTATGCAGATGGGTCTTATTGTTACAGCTCTTCAGATATAAAATCATTGTGTAAAAATGTTAATACCTTTAGCAAGATGTTAGATATAGCATTTGAGCTTGGGGTTTTCCATTTAAAAGCTTTTCTTAACTTTTGTCTTAGTTTCTCTGGCTATTACTTCATCCCATTTCATATCCTCTACATTGAAGCTCCTTAGTGTTTTTTTTTTAATTCTTCTATCCATTCAGCATCTTTATTATGTTCAAGAGGGTCTTCATCAATATTTTTCCAAAATGTGTCTATTTCTTCTTTTTGGTGGTATTTCTATTCCTTTTACTTTGTTTTCCAGTTCATTATAAAACCTTTCTGATCATTAATGATTTGCTTATTTTGTATATTTTTCTGCATATCTCCCTCCCCCTGAGCCTGGTCTAAAGCTGTTGTAGAAATGTTCAATATCCTGTTGAATTTATAGTACATTTTCCAGTCCCTGAACCAGTGTACACACTAGAATTTGGCACTTTTTTATCCTGGGACCTGTGGAGCAACCACCCAGCTGTCTTTTTTATTTTGCAATCTTCCTTTCTCCATAATAGATAAAATAGAGTTTATATATCAGTATCATCTTGGCAAGATTTTATGAAAACAAGGTATATCACATGAAGTTCATCAGCAAAACTTGAGTTTGAATTCAGTTCCAGCAATACTACTCTCCTTTTCATGCCAATTTCATCTCTCTGTTCAGAATCTAAGAAGGGTAATGATATGAGAAAAAAAATCTGGGAGGTTAATAGTAATATATGCTTGTACAAACTTGGCAGAAATTAAAAAAAACTTGAAATCAAAAATGTGTTAATAAACATGTTGATAGCAATAATTAGAAACTTTAATTGTAAGGTAAGAAAATAAAAATAAAAAATAAAACCAGATATAAAGGTAATAAAGGAAATCATGTGATGCAAAAACTTGAAAACAGGAAAAAGTAGACAGTCGATGCACATAAGGGAAATATTTTAAAATAGAGATAAATTATGATATGTATTCATGTGACATGAAGGTAATGTTAAGGGTATAATTTTTTTTTTCAAATCATAGGGTGTTATGGTCTATGTCAAGTGATAATGAAATATTGCAAGAAGGAAATGGAATAAAATGGTTAATTGGGGATGTAAGTAAAAAGAAAATAAATGAAGGAAGGTAGTAGACTATTTAAGGAAAACATAACAATGACAGTATTTTATGAAAGTTGGACAAAATCGTTAGTAGTACTTAAAGGCATATAAATAGACTTTTTAAGAAGGCAAAAGAAGGTAAAAAAGGAAGTAAAGTAGAATTTGAAAGCATTGTGAAAGATTTTGAAAAGGGAGTGGAAGAAGGAAGCAATAGAATAAGTGAAATAAAAAAATAATTTGATGAAAAAATAATTTAGACAGTGCTGTTAAACAGAAATATGTTTAAAGGCTAGAAGGGAGAAGTTTTACATTTTTTAGAAAAGGAGGCAAAAAGTAAGAAAACTAAGATTGGTGAAATGATAAGAATGGAGTAGTAAGATGTGAGCAAGGGAAATTATGGAGACAGAAACATTGATTGAAAAAATGTTTAAGAAAGAAGATGCAGAAAGGGGTAGATGGAAAGTAAAGATAATTTCAGGTAGAGCAAAAGGTAAATTAGAAGAAAGAATTCAGTTGATAGAACTGGAAGAGTTTATAAAAGAAAGGAACTACGAATCGGCACCAGGCTTGGATGGGTTAAGTTATGGATATTACATGAGGATGTGTGTAAGCAAAAATATGAATTTGTGAAAATATTAAATGAATCTTTAGAGGAAGGGATACAAAACAAAAATATATGTACTGTGATGATTAAATTTATATGGAGCAAAGATGACAAAAATATTAAAGATTGGAGGCCAGTATCACTGGGCAATACTGATTATAATTTTTTTTTTATGAAGATATTGTAAAAAAGATTAAAGAATTTTTGGGACAAATGGTAATGGAAGAGGTATGTGAATAAAGGGAAAACAAGTGAAGGAAGTAGTAGTAATAAAGGAAGTAATAAGCTCAGTTTTAAAAAGATAATGCAAAATTGAGGTTAGTTGCATGTGGCATAGCAAAAGCAATTGATTCAGTAAGTCATGAGATACATGTACCCAAACATACTTTACCTTCCAACCTGTTCCTACTCAACTTATTCATGCCCTACTTATGAAACTAAGACCCACCATCCTGGCTGCCAACTTTGTCCAGGCAGACTATCTGCAAAAGGCTGCTGACACCATAGCATACCCTGTCTCAACCTTGATCAACAGAGCTATATCTGGAGCTACTGTACCCACTATATGGAAAATCTCCCATGTCATACCTCTCCATAAAGGAGGCAGTTCCACTGAACTGTCAAACTTTAGACCCATAGCTATTCTGTCACCTCTAGCTAAAATTATGGAGAAGTGTGTACACATACAGCTCATGCACTACCTCACACAGAACAAGCTGTTGTCCAACTTTCAGCATGGCTTTAAGCCACAGCACAGTGCTACTTCTGCCCTCCTCTTTTTCTCTAATGTCATTAGCCACAACCGCAATAATAAACTATCCTCAGCACTCTTTCTAGATTTATCCAAGGCTTTTGACATGGTTGACCACAAAATGTTTATAAATACCTTGAAAGCCTTCTCCTTAAACAACCATGCACTCCAATGGTTTCAATCCTACCTGCAGGGCAGGCAACAGGCAGTCCTATGGCAGGACAAGCTATCATCTCGCCTACCCATCACATTAGGAGTCCCCCAGGGCTCGATACTAGGAACCCTTCTTTTCTCCATCTTTATCAACGATATTCAGTCAGTCATCCCAGATGCTACCTGCATTCAATATGCAGATGACTCCACCTTGATTTGTTCTGACACCTCACCAGCTACGTTATTCACATTAACCCAAAATACCTTTAATACAGTGGAAAAATGGCTCTCCAATCAACATCTAATCCTAAACCCCAACAAAACTAAGCTGCTCCTCTTCTCCCCCACACACAGGACCCCCCTGCCATACCTCAACATAACCGCTAACAATGGCACTATCATCTCCCCAGAAGCCCAATCTAAACTACTGGGTGTCATAGTTGATAACAACCTGATGTTTGATACACATATCAATCAAGCTATCAAAACCATTAATAAAAAACTTGGCTCTCTTTACAGAATGAAACCTTTCCTTACCCGACTTGCTAGAACTGCAATTGCCTGTGCCCATCTACTATCAACTCTTCCCTATGCCTCACCTCTTTTCTCCAACTTAAACAAAACAGATCTTAATAAACTATCATCCTGCTATAATCACATTGCCAGATTTGCTACTGGCACAGCCTACCGGACACACCACTGTCACAACTTAAATCGCCTAGGATGGCTTGAATTGCGTAGCCTACTGCAGTTCAACCAGCTAATAGTGGTACATAAAGTTCTTTACCAACCAGAAAATACACCTGCACTAAAAAATATTATCAGCCCCTACACCAGCACCCTGCCACTGCGATCATCCACTAGACTCCTAGTTCAAACATACAAATCCAACTACCCAGCTGGGGACTCTCTGTTTGCCAACTCTGTTAGAAATGGAACAGACTCCCAGCTGACTTGACCCTAGAACCCTCACTAACTCGATTCAAAAACAAACTCAAGAAATACTTCAAAACTCATTGGTTATGTCCTTGCACTAACCCCGACTAGTGACCTCTTTAGGTGCCTTACCTTCAACTACTTCTAACTTTTTTCTACCACACCATTTCAAGAAGGGTCAATTGTATAATTGCTGCTCAATGTGTCTTAAATCTGAATGTAATGTTATGTATATATAACTCTGAAAATGATGCAATGTTTTGTAAAGTGTTTTATAATAAGTTAGTACTATATGTGCTAAATGCTGGCATTGCTTATGACTGTAATCTGCTTGAAACTAGCATTTACTAGATGTTCAATGTGTATTATTATCTTGGAGCTTTTCTCCCTGGGCCTCCACTGAAAATGGACATATATCCAATCAGACTATCCCGTTCAACAAATGTAAAATAAAATTAATAAAATAAAATGTGGGATATTTTACGGAATTTATTGAGTTGAGAAAATAGACAGTATTAACTCATTCACTCCAATGGAGCTCAGGAAGTTTGCACTGTAACTTCCAGTGGGTGGAGCCTAAGCCTTTTGACAGAATCAAATTATGTCCTCACATTTCAAACAAATGTTCATATCTCTGGAAGCATAGAGGTTATGAAATAAGTATAAATGTCAAAATATCCAGCACAAACTATTTTTATAGTGGTACTATTCTTTAGGTTCTAGATTGTAAACCAAATTTTTTAAGTCATGGTAAACACAGAAACTATTACATTTCTAATATTTTGTAAACAACTAGCAATATCTCAGCAACCACTCAAATTACACACATACTGTCAGCAGCATTTTATTCACCCAGCTGAGAGCTTTCATATGAGGCTAAGGAATTCTGTCTGTGTTACTTGGATGTTGACATATTTAGAAAAATGTGAGAATTATATCTATATAAATTAGTATCATAAAAACAACAGTTAATATCTATTTACCTGCACTAGAAAAAGGTAAAATATTAATGCAGTTGAGTTTGCCATTGTGTAAGCTTTAAGATGAAATATTTTAAAACCTTGTACATAGCATGGTTTTGGAATTATTGAAGCAAATATGAATAAGCCATATTTGATGCCTAGAGGTGTCAGTAAGAGTTAACTGCAAATGCACCTGGATGTATCACTCGGATGTAATGAGTTAAATTTTAAGTGAGGGTTATGGTACATGGTTGGTCAGGAAAGAAAAAAAAAATTAAAAAAGTGAAACAGAGTCTGATGAGTATTTGTTTATTTGTGCTAGTACTGACTGCAGTAATACATATATATTTTTTTTGAAATGAGAGAAGCAGGATAGGAAATGGAAAACTGTGTAATAGTACCTATGTGTCTTTCATATACAGATAATTTAGTCATCATACAAACATATTGTATGGGTGAGATAAGCTGCAACACAGTTGGTAAGAGGTTAAGTATGGCTGAATTAAGATTAAATAGGTCACAAACTATAAATGGAATATATTTTACTAGAAATGAAGTAAACATATTAGGAATCAGGTTTGGTGAAATGGAAAATAAAAGAAAAAGAGATGATCTAGATGAAATAAAGATGCTACTTTATATTGGCAACGTTCAGATATTTCAGGAGTGTATATGTTTTTCCTGGAAAAATGGAAAAGAACTGTTAGAGATTTTTTTCATGTTTTATTTGGGGAGCAATACTCAATCCAGTTAGATGGGGAATTTGCATATGAAGATGGAGATTTGAAATAAAAAAAAATCCAGTTGTATTTTTAGCATTTAATGCACCCTTTTGAGTTTTAAAAATATGAAGGAAAAGGGAAGTAGTTTGTTAGGAAAATACTGTATGGAAAATTTAGAGACATGTAAAACATTACAAGGGAAAAAGATAAGTAAAAAGTAATGTGATGATAACATGGAATTTTGACAATTACAATTGGCGAAGTTAAAAAAGGATATAAAGGAATTATATAATATGATAATGGAGGAATATTATTTAATATATCCATGGAAAGATAATAAAGATGAGTTTAAAAAGGCAATAAAATAGAAGGGAAAGATTTGAAGATTGTTAAGAAACTGGAGATTTTTTTTTGGAGATTAAAACAAGTGAATGAGAAAAATATAAAGATCGTAGTGAAGAAAAAATGGCAAACGCATTATTTTGAATTGTAAAAAAGAATTATTTTATTTATTTATTTTTTTGAAAAAAAATGCAACGTAAGTTTTAGTGTGAAGGTTTTTGAAAAATGAGCATGGATATGACTGTATATGAAATATGAAAAAGAAAAAAAATGTAAAGTTGACAAGTGGGATATAATATTGATGGTAACAGTATGGATGTTGTTGAAAAGAAGATGTGATAAGTTCATAGGTGTATACTAGGTTAACAACCACTGGGGCCTTTATAAGCCTAGCAGTGCATCCCAGATGTATCTCTCATGTTTTGTGTCCCATAGATCTTTTCTTACGGGTATATGTAAGCTATGGTATGATTTACAAACTGCCTGTGTCCATTAGAGGCATACATGCTAGATCTGGGGTGGATTTCTGATTTCCCATCCACTGGTCCAAGTTACAGTTGAATCAGGTTAGGGAAGAACTCTGCTTCACATGGATGGGAAGCCTGCTCCAGTGTAGGGGAATTCTCTGAGACAGATACCTGTCCCTCCAACAAGTCCTGTTTATGTTGCAAATAAGCAAGCAATATTCAAGTCCCCAGACTGAGTAAGTCTAATTCTATTGGTTTTAATGATGTGCAAAAGATCCATCAGAGCAGGATTCAAGGATTCCTTGTATGCCAGGAATAGATTGCCTTTCAAACATGTGTAGGAAATTAAGTACAGAGATGAGGCTTTGAGGTAATCTGTATAGGACATGTTGTTTACTCCCTGTATTCCTTTTTGTGAGGAGCCTCTGTGGATTTTCCATTTGCTTCATGTACCTGGTTACGTTCATCCTGAAAAGAGCATTTTACTCCATGATGGGTCTTTCCTGTATGATGTTAGTGTCTTGGGAGGATTCTTTCACTGCTTCTAGTTTTTAGTCATCTACAAACTTTGTTAACCAGAGGGCTTTGACATTGGCTTTAACTTCTAAGAAGAAAATGCCAAAAAGGAGCAGGACCAGCACAGAGCCCAGGTGGACTCTGCAAATGGCCAGCCTCTTTGTGGAGGTGGTTTTCCCTATCCTAACTTACTGGGTCCTACTGAGAGACAGGTGGCGATCCAGTATGTAATATAAGGGTTAATTCCTAATTCCATAAGTTTGTTTACAATGCCCAAATGGGGTATTGTAACAAATGACTTACCCATGTAAAAGTAGGCAGTACACGCTGTTTTACCTTCATCATTGCCTTGGTGACCTTCTCAAAGAAGTCTGTCAGGTTGAATAGGCATGGTCTGCCCTTAGCAAAGCAAAACTGGGATGGATCCAGTGTCTGAAAGTTTCCTACATCATTATTAATGATATCAGGCAAAGGAAACACATTCACTTGAATCATGCTAGCTAAAACAAAATCCAGTAATCCCAAGTTAAATTCCAAAGTTTATTACGCAACTTTAGCAGTTTCACTTAAAAAAGCTTCATTAGACAATAACAGAAACAGAACTAAATCAGTTTAAATAATCCAAGATCAAAGTCACATGATATGGTCACATGATAAAACCACATGATAATATCAAATCTGATGTTATAACTGTTTTAACCAAGTTTTTAAAGAAATAGCTTCATTTAGGCCTGATGAAATATGTGCTTTGAGCCTCAAAATCCATCTAAATGTTTCCATCTCAGTATGTTGTACTAAGTCCCCACCCATGTATAAGATTCATTTAATTTTGATAAAATCAAAAACTTAAAATAGTGTGTTGAATCATGATCATGAATATGTTTATAAAGTGCATTAGTACACAATTTCCTATTGATATCTGAGAGATGGCTACTTATATGATCCTTAAGTCTCCTATCAGTTTTCCTGACATAATATGCGTTGCAAGATTGACATGTAGCTAAATATATAAACTTCCTTGTATCACAATTCCCAAATGTCCATACATAGAAAGTCTTGCCAGTCACAGAACAAATGAAAGTCTTCTCAGTATTAATATCAACACAATGGGTACATTTATTACATTTAAAGATCCCCGGTTTGTTAGTCTTAAACGAGAAATTATTTCTAAGCTGTTCCTTATAACATAATTGATTTTTGAGATTATTACATCTTTTATAGCAAAAAACTGGTATGTCACCTATAAACTTCTTTATCTCAAGGTCAGAAGACATAATTGGCCAGTACTTAGTGATAATGTTTTTGACTGCATTTATATTTTGGTTAAAAGTAAGTATGCACAATTTAAAATTTTGTTTCTCATTTATTTGTTTAATACTGCTTTCTGTAATGTAATTAGGAAAAAAAAATGGCTTAGTATCAAAAGTCTGCCTTTGGATAATTATGTTTTTTTTGTGTTAGTGACTTCATTTATATTATAACTCCTGTGGAGAAAGTCATCAATCTGACATAACATTTCGCCATCATCGGTATGTAATCTAGCAATGCGTTATATTTGATTATGTACAACATTATTAAACATAAAAGGAGGGTGCATGCTTGTACAGTGGAAGTATGTATTCCTTTTCACAGGCTTTCTAAATAGCCTAGTTTGTAAAGTACATATATCTGTCTTAGTTAACATAATATCAAAAAAGTCTATTGTATTTACAGATATTTATTTTTTAAAGCTTAAAAATTCAGTATAGGTGTTCATAATATTAAAAAACATATTAAAATCTTCTAATGTGCCCATCCAAATAAGAAACAGGTCATCTACGAATCTACGATAAAAAAAACAATGCCTTCAAAATATGAATTATTGGAACTGGACAGAATGTATTGTATTTCCCACATAAAACATCACAATGTTCCCATATGTATTAGCCACAGGTGTGCCCATGGCAATACCTGTTGTCTGATGGTACAGTTGTGTTTGGAAGAGGAATATATTATTTTCTAAAATAATGTCCAATGGGTGACAGAATTGTGGAATCTTGGCATCTGTCATTGATGAATATTTATTCAAAAACGTCTTACACTGTCAATACCAGTATTATTAGGAATGCATGTGAATAGGCAATCTATGTCCATTGTAATTAAAACATAATTACTAATGTATCTACCTGTAGTCCATCCATATAATTCTCTAAGAAAATGTGTAGAATCCTTAATAATAATATGAGTTGATGGTAAATATTTCTAGTTCTAAATCAAGATAACTTAGAGATGGGTTCAGTAAGCCATCCCCTTGCCAACACTATATGCCTCAGTGGTGGACAATCAATGGTTTATGTAATTCCGGAATACCATATATAATAGGTGTAATTGGTGATGTTGTCTTAAGATAGTTAAATAGTTCAAAATTTGATGAACTTACATTGAACATCTCCAACAAAGCATTATTGACTCTTAATTATATTATTACACTAAAGTCTAGTAATTTTCTTATAATCAATGCTGTTCAACGTTTCATGCATAGTAAACAAATAGTAATCAGAGTCAAGCACTACCACACCACCACCTTTGTCAGCATTCTTAATAACAATATGCTCATTTTGTAGTAAATATTTTACAGTATCTTATTCATTTGCATTTAAATTATGAAATTACCTTTTTAGCCCATTTTGATATAGCAAATCAATATCATGTTCAACAGCTTTCTCAAAAGCATATATAGCCGGATTGCTACTTTTCCTTCTTAGAGTACATTTGGTTCATTACTAGCTCCATACATAAGACTTAAATTTAAGGACCTGATAAAATATTTTACTTCAGTCAGTACCTGTGACACGTCAACAGTACAAGGTAGTACAAACGAAAGTCCCTTGTTAAGGACCGATAGTTCATAGGTTCATAGGTTAGTACTAGGCTACCTGCCCTTGTGAGCCATTTTAAGCCTAGCCAATTATCCCTTGTGAGACTCAAACCCTGCACCTTATGTTTGTAAGGCAAACACCTTAGCCATTAGGCCACCATCCCAACCCCTAAATTAGTACTAGGCTAACTGCCCTTGCAAGCCATTTTAAGCCTAGCCAATTATGCCCTGTGAAATTCAAACCCTGTACCTTGTGTTTGTAAGGCAAACACCTTAACCATTAGGCCACTCTCCAAACATATTCATTAAGTTCATACTTAGGTTAAAATCTAAATCATGTTTTAAAATTCTTACGTATGTTTCACATATTGCTGTTTGTACAAGTTCTTCCTTTGCTGCTGCTGGTTGTAAAAACTCTTTTTCCTTTTCCACTGCACCATGAATGGTAATGGTGAGTTATGCAGATGAGAAGAATCCAACGGATCAAGTGCAGAAATGATATTTAGATCAACAGTTGTAACTGGTTGTTATACAGTGTTGTTTGACCCAGTCCACTCAATATTAACTTCTGTTTGTGTTATTAAGGATATCCATGCTAATTCTATTCATGAAGTTGCATATGGGGGTAATCAGACTTAAGAGTCTGTGGATACCAGGGTCTGTTGATGGATCACTCTTGTGCAGAAGGATGACCGTTACAGTCCTCCATTCATGTGACACAAAGCCTGTCTGCAGGCTGTGGTTAAATAGTGACTCCAGAGATACAGATAGATCATGATTCAGGCTATTTATGAGGTATCCTTCGATATTATCTGGGCCCATCATTCACTGTTCCTAGCCTTAGAGAGCACATTTAGGACCTGGTCCCTAGTGATAGTAAGTGGCTCCATCAACAATCAGTACTGCATACTGTTGTGTACTGCCTTTGAGGTTTTGGACATAGCAAAAGAAAGTCTTGTGGTTGTTCTTGGTCTGGTAGGCTATCTTTACTCCAAAATTGGCTTTGGTACACTTAATTTGCCATCTTAGTTGTTTGTTTGCTTAGCCTGTTGAGAGTTTATCCTTTTGGGCATTGCACTTTCTAATCTTAGATATGACTTTTTTCTTTTGTTGTAGTCTATTTATGTTTGGATTCCATCAGGGTGGTTTGTTTTCTGAGTTTGTTCTGGACTTGTTTCTGTTAGGCACAGCTGTCTCTACGCATTTACTAACATGATTGTACAGAGTTTCTGTATAAAATTCTGCACAGGCAGCTGTGATGTCTGGGTTTGGAGGGTCTTGAAATTTTGTTATGTAATCTTTTAATAACAGGTAGTTTGCCTTACAGCAGTTTCTAAATGTTACATGGTTTGCTGGGGTCACAGCATTAATTTTTACCTTAAAGGAGACAGTTTTATGGTCTGACTTGGAGGTGGGGGTGGGTGTACAACATTCTCCCATATTTGTGAATACCAGATCCAGTATGGTTGCACCTCTAGTAGTCATATGAACTAACTGGTCCAGGATGTTTGCATTTACAAAGTTCAGGAATCTCTGGGCCTGCAAGTATGTGGTTGTGTAAGATTCCAGTTTTATCAAGGGATAATTAAAGTCCCCCATGAATATCATATTGGATTGAATGGTAAGTGTGTCCAATAGTTCTAAGTATGAGCTAGCGGTTTCATGGGTCATAGAGGATGATCTATTGCTTACAAGGATATGATATTATATTGGACTCTGGTTATGGCAACTGGAATATGGAGAAGCTCAAGCGCATCATACTGTTTGACCAACCTTGCAGTATGTTTGCTTTTAATGTAGATCGAAACACCTCCACTTTTAGTCCTTACCTGTGTAGTAACCGGTCAAAAATATGTGGATGGCATTGTATCCTTGCACTGTCAGGATGCTCTCCACGGCTTTAAACCATATCTCGTTAACTGCACAGATGTCTCTATTCTCCAAGGTAAAGAGAGTTTAGAGGGGAGTGGAGTTCCTTGTTTAGGCTTCTGCCATTGAGCAGTAACACCTTTAGATTCTCTTCGGTTGATTTTGCTAAGTTGGAAAGTTTGTCAGTTTGGCATAGCCTAAAGAGCATTATGGAAAAGGACAATGTTTTAGCCAAAATTCAAAAGCATAGCGGGGACAGGTGCAGATTATCCTTGCAAAGCAACTGGTCTGTTGACCATATCCTCCATTACTGACAAATATTGCACCCCTTTGAATGACACCAGAAGCTAAGTCAGTTATTAAAGTCAAATAGCGGTATCATTGTTCATGAAGGTAGAGTGCTGCTTAGTACTAAGCTCATACCAGCCTGGGATACATAGTCCGAGAGCTCTTTAACATCTCTTTTTCATGTAGTCCATGGAGCACATCTCAGGTCATTTACACCCACATGGACTATGATCGAGTCTTACTGATATTTGTGGTTCAGTGAACTGAGTGCATGCAAGACTTAGCTGATCCTTGTCCCTGATAGGTAGCAGTCCATGATATTATCCTTGTTCATCCTGGTGAGTGGGCCATCTGCATGGCTCACAATGGAGTGTCCTATGTCTAGAGTATTGCGTAGTGTGTTGGCTTGCCTTATTGGATTTGTAACTGATGCTTCATGGGGTGTGGCTGTGTGTGTGGTGTTGGATGTTGTTTTGGTAAAATTTTATTGGGTTTGCTGAGGATAATCGGTGCGGGTCGAGTATTTGAGATGTGTTTGGGGTTTAGGAAGATTGTTTTTAAGTATCTCAGCATAAGTTGGTCTGTGTGTCAGGCGCAGACTGTGTGTGTTACTGACAACCAGATTATTATTTTGAGCACTTCTATGTGGGAGTCTTTGCCTCCAGTGACATTGTGTAATTACATCTCTTGCATACTGTAATGTTTTGTCTAAGGATTAGTTGGTTGCCAGTGAACATGAGATAATTGCTACATTGTCTCAGGATGCACATATCCACCAGACTGGTGATGGAGAAATTGGGGAAGTGCATACCCATGATGTCAGGTCCTTTTAGGTGAATTACAAGGGTGTGGTACAAGAGGGATTAATAGTGGACTAGCCTGGGCATTTTTTTAGGCTAGAAGCAATGACTAGGCTATGTAGGGGTAGATATATGGGACAGTAGTCCTCAGCGTGCAAACTGGTTGCTCTTTGCACAACTGAGTTAGTGGCTACAGCTGCAGAGGTAGTTTTATAGTGAACATTTAGTTTCTAAGTGCATCTACCCAAGGAATGACTAAACACCTCTGCACTATGAGCAGTAGCAGGCAAATGCACTGAATTCATAGAGGCAATATAGAATGAGTAGACTGACTACATAGTCCTCTGGCGAATAAAACAATCTGACTTTAAGCCTTCCTTAGTGTTTCCCAACTCAGACAGACCAGGCTGACACTACATAAATAATCCCAAGTCATCTTAATGTAAAAACACAGAAAGGTTAGCTAAAAGTGAAAAATTAATATATACTAATTCAAGAGCTAGCTAAGACAATACTTTTAAGGCAATTTTCAAGCAATTAATACAGCAGCAAGGACATTGAAAAACAAATATACTTTATAGTTTTAATATGCATATAAATGTAATAAATAATTCAAGAAAACAACAGCAGTACACTTGAATAACTTAGAGAAGTGCAATTTTTCAAGTAAAAGTACCTACTTAAGACTGATGACTTGTATAATAAAAATAAGATGGTTATATATACTGAAAGTTCATAATACCGAATTCCCAGTATGCAAAGCTCTGTTTTTTTAATAAACCCTCCACCACACAAACAAAAACACAACTTTCCTCCCTACACACAATAGCAAATCAACACAACGCGCGCACACACACACACACACACACACACACACACACACACACACACACAAACAAAACCCAAGTAATGTAAGTATAAGCAGGGGGGCAAGCTCCCCTGCTTCCCCCACACCCCCACTTAAATATACCAACTCCAAGGTTGCATTACCACGAATAACACAACAAACCCATTGCTACAAGCCCTAGACTTCCATCTCACACTGCCAAACATACCAGTGAGAAGCACACACGCACTACATATATACAAAAATCACCACATTCAACAATTCCACACTCACACTATCACTTACCACTTCCCAAAAAATCCAAAAACGCATGCATACCGAAAACCCTAACACACTACAAACCTACCTGCATCTCTGTACATAACCGCACATCGACTGCCATGTTTAAATCCCACAACACACTATACCTTAAAGTCGCAGCACAGCACACACAACAGATCGCACCACAACTAGTCCAACTTCAGCAACATAAGATTTGTTAATATGCAGTTTAGACATTCTCATCTGAAGGTACTGCAATTCGATATTGTAGTATTTCGAGATTTGAAAGTGGACCCATATAGATATATATATAGATATATATATATATATATATATATATATATATATCTGCTTCGTATGCATGTATGTATCTTTATACATGTCTATGCATATATATGTATATATATATATATATATATATATATATATATATATATATGTATGTTTATAGATATATATACCCTGAACAGAAATACAGCATTGGAGAGGTCACCGCAGACTGCAGGGATCCAGAAAAATGCAGGAAAACAAAAAAAAAAAATCCAGCAGCTGAGTAGCAAAAATGCAGTATCGATGCTTATTAAAAGCTTGGATCTGCTTTTTAATAAACAATGATATTGCATTCTTAATGTTGGGTTTTTTTGTTTTGCTATCTACCTGTCTGTTGCCTGTCTATTTAAAGCAACCTCTACTCTTTTTTCATAGGTGTCATGACATTTTTTACATCCCTCTGAGCTACCACCAACTCAGGCAAATGTGACCTAGGTTTAACATCTCATTCAAATGTGCACAACCAGTTTAGGCGTTACTTATAGAGTGTACTTCGTTTCAGGAAGATGGAAAAACAGTTCATTTTCTCCTAGAGAGGGACTTCCAATGGACAAGCAAACCTTTTCAAGTGGCTTGTTATAACTGTATCATTCTTTACAGACAGGCATTGAACCACTGGTTGGAAAATGCTATCCAAGGCTACTTGACCAGCAGCATGGCTGCTTTCAGTGTTTGCTTCATATATGTCTCCATTACAAATGTTTGTGTTATGTCCATTTGCTTGTTTATTGACATCGTAACCAACTATTATTATTTGGTTCAAGCTTCCAGGAATTGGGTTTCCATTGACATCTTAGTGTTTAAAGGCTCATGATTCTTAGACCATTTTTTTTGTTAACCTTTGCTCTGCTCTGATCTGCAGGAGAGATTTAAAAATAGCTGCTTGAGAGAAGTCTTCACAGCTGTTCCACTAACAGATACATATTCACTGGATCTATGAATTTATAATAACTCACAATTCACCAACTCCTGAGTTAGAGAAACAAACATTTTGAGGACTGCTGGATTTGCAAACAAAGAACACATAAATTGAAAACATTTTGCAAGCCCATACCCCCACACCTCTGTGTGCACCACCTCTGAGATCACTTATCCTTGGGGGGAACAGGACAAAAACTTCCTTGAACCTGTGCTTCACTCATCTCTGTTAACATTTAAAATGTTGAGTAAGTCAAGAGTAAATATCTTTAACGGACTGGAAGATGATGAGAGGGTCTTCATTTTAAAGCTGTGCTCTCATACTCACCATAACATATGATCTTCAAGAAACCTTTCTCTAGTAGGTGCTTTTTACCCTCCTCTCATATCTCTTTGTCTGGATACTTTCACTATCTAGAAGCTGCAAATAGATTTTCCTTAGTTTGGCTAAGTTCATATTTTCATAGTCTTACATGTTTTTGTTTCTCTGTCTTCTAAACTGTGATTAATTTCTGCATGGGGTTTGAACTGAATAAGAGATTTTAATCATGTAATTTCTCATATGATGTCACAATGTGTACCGGCCAGAGATGTGCATGGTCTCTGCGTGAGAATGAGAGAAAATTCAGAACTGATTGGAACTGGAAATATCTGAGATAACATTATGGTTGGTAATCACTTGAAGAAGACTTTTTCACAGATTAAACCAATTATCGTTAGTGAATATCTTTTATATCTTCAAGGATTTCTTAGTCAGCAAGCATGTTGGTTGTACTGCATTACATTTGCTTGATGGGAGAAAGGACAATTCAGCCTACCTTATCTGTCCCTTAAGTGCATTTTAGCATTCTGCGTCCTTGCCAAATATACCTCCCCCCCCCCATGCTGTCTTCACGTAGCCCATGTCCTGTTTTATGGCACTTCAAATTTTCTGTCAGTCACCTATTCTGGTTGCCCAATCCATAAGTCTGCAACCCTCTCTGTGAAGAATTACTTTTAGATATCCAGGGAGTAGCTGTTTACAATCTGCTGCCTGTACCCTTTCCTCCTTCATCTGTACAGGATGAGCCCTCATTTATGTCTCCATTGCATGATCTTCTGCACTAATATAATGTCTCTTCTATGTCTCCTGGTCTCATATGAGAAGAATGCTTAACTCCTGAAATCTGACTTCATTCCTTCCACTCAGTTTGATTCATCTTTCTGGTGGTTTCCTCTGGATCCTTTCTAGCAACCTTGGATATCTTACATTCCATGTTTTCCAGAACTCCTTGATGACTTTCCTCATTCATCCTCTCACTTACAGAAAGCTATGTTTGGTAGTGAGAAATTGTGTGTTTTCAGCCTTTTGGATATCTGCATTGCCTGCTTTATTGGTCTTTATTTCCTGGATTTGTGTTTTCTCTGTTATTTTCATTGCTGTGTGTTGGTATAAAGGAACTTGAGAGATGGAAGAACCAGCCTTATTTCTGCATGTTGTCCAGATCATTTCCTGATGTCCAGGAGAGCTGTCAGAATGCCACATTAACAGCTGAATGTTTTACCCCTAATACCTCCTGATGATTTAGTGTAGTGCTACTGCCATTTATGAGAATGTACCTTTACCAGTGCTCTGATTTAGACATTTGCAAGAAGACTTCCAGAAATAGTTCAAGTTCAAAACCAAATTGATTAAAACTGCTGGTGTTTTTGGTTGTGGAATCAAAGTTCCTCAGCCATTTCCTAAACTATGGCAATAATGAAAGTATTAAGTAGTAAAACTTTCTGCTTTCTAAATCTCAGTTTTCTAATATTTTGGTCTATGTTGTTCACTTTTTCTTTTTTATTTTATTTTAATTTTTTATTTCAAAGGGTGCTGTATTCTAACCCTACATAATTTGTTCACAGCTTAGGTTGTTTGGGCTCTTTGGAACCGAAGTTTAAAAGTGGGCATGTTGACTCTTACTGCAGGCCCAAGTATGTTCTGTAACTCGGTATTTAGCTCACCTGAAGTACTGTGAGTAGTTCACGTGAAATGTGATCCATCTCAACCAGTAAGCAGCAGTGAATGTTTCTACTGAGTCGACAATGTGGTGAGAGAATCCATGAATTCTGGACAGCACAATCGTAATAGCTCTTCCTGGTAACCCAGAATTTATTTGTGACCTCCAGCCACTGTTTAGAGTTTGCATTTTCTCCCCGTGTATATGTGGATTTTCTGTGGCTGATTTTCTACACTAAATAAATTGTGTGTGTAAAATATATCTGTTCTGGCTGTGGTTAAAGGTAAAAAGGGTCAATGGACCAGTTTAGTTGCCCAACTAATGGGCCAGAGTAACTAAAGAATAAACATATAAAATTATTTAAATAGAATGAGATTTTTTTCCCAGTAATGGAAGACTTGTACTTTGAGTGCTTTGCAGCTTGTGCATTGTCTAAAAATGCAAAACCTGCAAAACAGCCTTTGTGACTTTCATCTGTCTCTTATTATTTGTGTTTACACTGGAGATGAGATGTAAATATGGTTGCAGGATTGCAGCTGCAGTTCTGCAATCAGGCATTAACCTCCAAGAGCCTTAAATACAAGCCCACAATGAGTGCAAAGGCAGTCGAGTCTATGGGTCTGCTGAGAATTACTTTCTGTCATACTGCTAATGGATGATAGCTCTTCTAAAGTACATTATTATTTGTTGTAATAGCAAATAAATGCAGAATCTGGGTGCAATGTATGTTGATCCACCCAAGACCTGCATGTATGCTTTTTAGCTACTCAAGAACACACTTTTGCTCTTTAAAAACAGAAATCTGCAAAATCAGGAAAGAGCACATGCCTTCATTCCTTCACTTGTGAGAAGATCTGGAAAGATAGTCAAATCAGTTTATAACATAGTAAATAAAGCATGCATCAACTTATCTGCTGCCAAACCGTAAAAGGCATATTACATTTGAAAGTCTGTGGTCATAACCATTGCTAAGACTGCTGTACAGATCATACCATTATTCAAAAAATAATGCAGACATAGGCATAACACAAAGATGTCTTTATCAGGTTTTTATGTCATTAAAATGCATTTTCACCTCTCACATGAACTGGTTAACAGCAGTTTCTTGCTTGGTGTACCAGCATTTTCAAAAGCTTCAACATCTGTCAGACTCTGAAATGCTATTAAAAATATTATCACATTTCCATTCTTTTATAGCTATTGTTTTTAATTATGTTCTTTCAAGTTGGGAATACGCTTGGTTTAAATGATGCTGTCCTTTCGTTTTGAGTCACCCAGCTGCAGTTTGAATAAATTGATGTAGAATCAAAGGCGGGACTTTAAAGGGAAGAGGTTTGATTGACGTGGACTTCGAACCAGATGGGGTTTTATGATGAAAAGGGTCTAATCCCAGCACAGGCATCACTTCTATCATTTGAAGGGTACAAAGTGATTCACATATATAGGTTCATGAGAAATGATTTTTTTTAAACCGCACAGATCTCTTCAAGACTTGCAAATGTGGCATTAACTAATATTCAGAGCGAAGCGTTCCTTTTATCTTGTTGAAGCTTATGATTACTGTACAGTCCTCGAATTGGAAATGAGAGGTGCAGCACAGATTTAAAACCCCACTGTCAGATTTGTATTCACTAAACATGTTACTGCAGGATAAACTGGTGTAGGCGAAATCAGTTCACTGAAAAAAAAATTTTTTTATAACAGCCCCATTATCTCGTATTTAAGCAAAAAAAAAAAAAGTCAGTTAATCATTTCAGCAATGAATATGCCATTTAGGTACAGTGTCATTTTTTTCTTTCCTTTTTTTGTGCTGTAAAAGCAGTACACTATATTTGTTTTATTTACCTTAGCCTGAAGACATTTAATTAAGTTGATTATACATAATTTGAGTTTAAAATTAGTATGTTTGTTTAAAAATTTGGATTATGTAAATCTACAAAAAAAGCAGCTGACGACACCCTGTTAAAAATGGCGACCATTACAGTTATTTTACTTACATTTGGTAATTACGTAAGTACAATTGAGTTGCTGTTCATTTCAAAGGATTCTTTTAACTCACCCTGGTCAGACTCAGCTTAAGAACTATTTTTACTGAATTATTGGTTTTCAGTACATGGTTATTGCCTTTTAACTTATGGTTTATTTATTTATTTTTTCTACAGTGGTTTTCTTTTGGAGGTATTTCTTTTAGCTTTATAAGTGAGAACTCTGAAGAACAAGGTGGCCATAAGACTACATACAGAATCAGTGGCTGAGATGGGATTCAAGCATGCATGAGAAAATGTTATTTATGCTTTTGATTTGCAATAGAGTTGTGGTAGTAGTGTGTGTGTGTGTGTGTGTGTGTGTGTGTGTGTGTGTGTGTGTGTGTGTGTGACTGCAGTATTGGTCTATGCCCACTTTATCTAGTTTCTTGTAAAATCTGACAGTGGGATGTACTTAAACTGAAGCGATGGTTATATACTGAAATGTAAAGGCAGAGAAGATTTCTTCGACTTTTTCTTCATTGCTTTGAGAATGTCTGCAACCTAAAGAGACAATTATTTTTTCTTAGTGTGACCAGATAATGCATTGTCAAGGCAGTTTTAACCATAGCCATTCACAACAGACAGTATCCTTTATGAGAAAACATGCTGTTATGTCATATTATCTGTACTGGTTGATGTGTTGTGGGTGTTGCTAGGGCCCAAACTAAAATATCCACACTCTTTTCATTTGCAAGGCTTAGATCTGGACTTTGAACCCAGATTTCCAGCAGTGAAAGGCAAATCCTTTCTCCTTTGTGCTTCTCAACCCCCAATTATTTTTGAGAGGCTGCCTGTTGTATTAAAAGGCACAGCTCTGCTTTTAATTAGTGTGAAGGGCAAGCAGAACTGAAAACAAAAAATAATCACTTACATTTGCACTTGGGGGCTGACATTGTGAGATGCAGTGCCATTTGAGAATGTCTAATTGAAAAGTGATGATTTCATAATGAAAAGTGCTTGAATGTCAGAGCCGTGAACAATGACTTGTTATTCCGTGATGAAAACAGCTGTGTTCTCTGCTGTTCTTTATACAAAAACAACTCATATGTATTACCAGAGTGTCAGCTGACCCCCAGGTACAAGATGACCGTCCCTCTGAATGTTACATATAGGTATGCCTCACTTAAAAAAATAATAATTTGATTAAGGATATGCCCAACAGATGTAAATCATTTTAATCCTGTCTGCTGCGCATAACCCCTCATCATACAGGATAGCACATTAGACAGATGCATAAATATATAAGCAGATGTCTGTAGGCAAACATCTTTGTGCATCTTTGTCTGTTGTATGCAGCTGTCTTTGTACTCTGAACTGCAAATCAGAGAGAAGCTGCAGTCTTCTTTTCCCATCCCTGTGATTTTAATATTTGTTTTTCTTTGCCTAATTTGTCATGAATTCCTTTGCAGTGCTTCCACAATCCAGTTCCATTGGCATTATGTTTTAAGCATCTGCCTTCCTTTCACTAAAGAAACAACACATCACTTTCCTTCTAGGTGTTCCCACTTCTTCCACGTTCTTGTGATCCTTTATCTGTTTTCTTCATTGTGGTGGACATTTGCAGTTGGTTTCTGTTCTTTTATTTATTTATTTAGTTCGTTTTGTTTCTGTCTTTGATGCATTTGTTGCTGTCACGTCTTCCTTTAGCCGCTGATAGTTAACATACTAATATTGTCACTCACCTGCACACCGCAGTTAAAATGGGACTTGGTGAAGGCATTTAGGAATGTAGGGATGTGTACGTAGAGGAATCATCTGAAAAGATACCACAATCATCCTTCTGTTGTGTAAGGCAATGGCGATACCACATCTGAAAACTTTACCCATTTCTAGAGATTAGTCTGGAAGAGAGTGCACAGCAATGCAATTACCAGAATGATTAAGGGAATGAACAGGGTGGTATAAGTATCATGTAACAAAGTCTAAATGCTGTGCATGTACACATTGGAAAGGAGAGAAACATGAGAGGGAGTTTGAAGAGGAAGGATTGTATGTGGAAGGGTAGACTAAGTGGCATGTCTTAAAACTTACATGGGAAAATTATATTTCAGTGAAAGGGTGGTGTGGATCTTTTGCACTTTGTCAGAATTAGTAATAGACTCTATGTGTGTGGAAGGTTTAAGATTTTCCTAGTACAAGTATGAATAATTGTGAAGCAAAAGAAGAGGATTGACAGCTGCACAAGTACTCACTGCTGTCCTCGTGTACTCCGTAGACCAGAGGTGTCTCTCTTTTCTGTTATCATACGTTCTTCTCCATTTTTTTCCCTTCTTGTAGCCAACCATCAGCAGCCACCAGTTCCTTTCCTTGTTTACTGGGTTTACCAGACCTGCCTTAGCTGTCCCAGGAAGCTGGTACAGTATCATGTATGTCATAAACCCACCACACTATGGCAGCCTTACAAGCTCCACAGTTGCTGCCTGTGGGAGATACATGCATGCGTGAATTGCCCAGGTTCTTAAAATTGTTATTGTAGCGAGCCTAGGCTGCTTCCAAGGATGGATGAGCATACATCTGCCACTCACTCCCATCCTTACCCATAGAGCCCCACCAGAGTCTATGTCATTCATAGGATCATAGGAAGTTACTAGACTATTGGCTCTGAGGCCCTAATAAGCCTAGCCAAGAGTTTAGCTCATGTTTAGACAAGTCAGCACCCGATGCCCCTGTCCAGCATGGACACAAGTAGAATCCCTGGGATGTATTTTCTGTTCCCCATCCAGTTATCCAGGTTGTGCTTAGAAAGGGTTAATGAGGTACTCTGCTTGACATGGGGAGGGAGTCTATTCCACAGATGGGGGAGTCTCTGGGACACAAATCTGTCCCAATAACAAGTCCTATTGATGTCACAGACCAGGTTCAGGTTGGGCATGTGGGTTACTCAAGTGGAGCTTGACTTGCGGATATGCAGCAGTCCCATCAACGTGGAGTATGAGATTGCTTTGTATGCCAGACAGAGGCCACCTCTGAGGAGTCTGTATGAAACTGCGTAGAGGGACAGGGCTTTTTAGCCTATATATGTAGGGTAGATGTTCGAGGCCCTGGATTCTTCTGGTGAGGAACCTCTGTGATCTCTCCTGCTGCTGCATGTGCTTTGCGAGGTACATGCCAAAGGGGGCATGGTACTCAGTAATTGGCCTTATAAGGGAAGAATACAGGGATGTTATGACCTCCTTGTCCCTGGATGAAATACCCTTACTTATGAGGTGGGTCATGTAGAAATCTTTCCGTACAACGGAAGCAACATGGTGGTCAAAAGTCAGGTTGCTATCAACCTAGGTGCCCAATTCCTCACAACTGATTGCGTGCTTAGGACATTGTTATTAATGTGATAATATGTGGGAACGTCACTCTCCCCAAAGGAGATGATTATGCATTTTTTGGCATTCAGCTTGAAGCCATGTTTCTGGCACCAGTCATTTGTATGGGTGAGACACTGTAGGAGTTCGTCCACATCACTTGGGGAATTGATGATTGCACCCAGCTTCCATTCATCTGCAAACTTGGTCAGCCATAGCCCACTGGTTTTGGCCTCCACCTCAGAGAAGTATATCCTAAGTAAGAGAGGCCCCAAGATCGATCCCTGGGGTACGCCACTTGTTACGGGTCTACTGCTTGAGGTGGCTTCCCTATTTTGATTAGGTGGATTCTATCAGTGAGCCAGTTTGGTACCCATCTTGTAACATATGGATTGATGCCTAGTTGAGAGAGTTTATCTATTATGTCCGAATGAGGAATAGTGTCAAAGGCTTTGGCCAGGTCAAGGTTGGAGGTGTGGACCATCTTCCCCTTGTCCAAGGCTTTAGTGACTATATCAAATAAGTCAACCAGATTTCACAGACATGACCTACCCTTGAGAAAGCCAAATTGTGTGGGGTAGAGTGTTTGGAAGTTGCCAATGTCCCTGTTAATGAGGTCCATGATAATCCATTCCATGGCCTTGCAGATCAGGCTAGTTAGGCTGATGGGTCTGTAATTTCCCAGATTGTTGGATGCTCCACCTTTGTGTAAAGGGATGACAGTGGCTGTCCTCCACTCAGCTGGAACAAAGCCAGTACTCAGGCTTTGGTTGAATAGGGTTGCCTAATGGTGCTGCAAGTTCATGCCTGAGTTCATGTAGGATGCAGCCTGAGATGTTATCGAGTTCCATGGAGGCTGTATTTTTTGCCTTTGAGAGGGCACTGATGACTTGTTCCCTAGAGATAAGGGGAGGGGGGTAGGTACTGGGGATGTCCTGATTTGCTCACGGGGGACAGAGGGGTGATGTTTTTGCTGAATCTATCAGCCAGTAGTTGGCTATATCTACAGCATTTATGTATGTGGTGTCCTTGACCACCAGTTCTGAACAGATCCGGGTGCTTCCTTTGAGACTGCAGACATATGTGAAGGCCTTATGATTGTCTCTAGTAGATGCGGCCAATTTGGACTCAAAGTTAGCTTTAGAGGATTTCAATAATGCTCTTATTTGTTTGTTCAGGCTAAGGAGAGATTGCTTTCAGTTGGGCACCTGCTCCTTCTTGGTCCTGAACAGCAATGTTTTCCTTTTGTTATATAGTTTATTTATTGCAGATGTCCACCAGGCAGGTTTACTCTTCCTTACGGAGGATGATTTTGTCCTGTCGGGTATTCCTGATTCCACACATCTGTATACATGTTTGTATAATACTTTGGTGTAGTTTTGGTTATTGGTGTCAGTTCCTACAGAGGGCGAGGGGGCTGAGAAGCTGTTTATGCGATCCCTCAAGAGGTTGCAATCAGCTTTGAATTTTGTTTGACCCTAGCTAGAAGGCGTCAGGGGAGATGTTGACATGGAAAGTGGTTACTTTATGGTCGGATGTTACCAGGGATGATGATACTGTAGGGGTGCTGCAGTGGTTACTCATGCTGGTTAATACCAAGTCCAAGATATTATCAGCTCTTAGCTGTTCCAAGGCATTGGAATTGATAAAATTGAGGAATCTCTGGGCATTTGTGTACTGGCATGAGGAGTTTTTCCAATCTATGGTTGGGTAGTTAAAGTCATCCAGGATCAGGGTAAAGGGTTGAATCTTGATAGATTCGAAAAGGTCCAGATAGGTGGAGTGGGCATCTTGAGTCAAATTTGGGGGCCTGTAGCTAGCTATGATTTGAAAAGGGGTCTTGTCAACAGTTAACTGCACCTGGAGTGTCTCCAGTTCATCATACTGTTCGGCCAGCCTGGAGGTGTGTGTGTTTTTAATTAGTATTGAAACTCCACCTCGTTTGGCTTTGCTGCCCGCAGTTTGGGGTCTGAATGTATGATAGGATGAGAAACCAGGTAAGGCTGGGGTGCTCTCTACTGCTTTTTATTTATTTATTTTACATTTGTTAACCGGGATGGTCTAAATGGACACAGGTCCATTTACAGTGGAGGCCTGGGGAGAAAAGCTGCACATTGAAAACAATAACCAGACATGAGAATACAAAGAAAACATATAACAGCAATAAGTGTGATAAAATACAAGGTAAAAATCATGTGGATGTTCATCGTGCATACAGCTGCAGTCATTACAGATAGGTTATCCTGCCGTCAGGCGGGTCCTCGGTCGGCCGAATTCCAAAGTCTAGGTCCGGCGTCGGTTGTCGTCGCTTCTTCCCTGACGTCAGTGCGGCAGGGGTATAAAAGAGGCAGCCGACGCCATCTTCTTCAGTCTTTCTTGCCTCGCGGTGCCCGAAGCAGAAGCAGTTCACAAGTGCCGGTCAGCCAGCTCCTGAGATTTACGAAAATATTTCAGCCGAAGTCTTCTTGAAAGCTAAGTACCCTGTTGGGGAAACTTTTCTTGCCTCAGACCGATGTCAGACAAAGTTAATAATTGCATTTCATGTGGGAAGCAAATACCGCATAAGGATTTCCACTCTTTCTGTATACCTTGCTTAGGCCCAGACCACGACGTCTCGGCCTGCCGTTTCTGTGCTAGATTCAACAAGCGCACTATTAAGCACCGGGCGGAGTTCACCCTTCACTATTTTTGGTAAAAAATTTAATTATATTATGTCGTTGGATACTCCGACTCCAGTTTTGAGTAAAAGACGCAAAGATAAGGACCGACATACGAGGTCCGCACCGACTACTGACACCACGCTAAGGCCGACTACCGGTTCTCCGGTTTTCAGTGAGGCGCCTACGCAGCCCCTGAGTACCGATGACACAACATTACCGGTGTCTTCAGTACCCGAGGTCGCAGGCTCCTCAGCCCCCATACTTACTACAGATACCAACGCCACTCTTGGCGGGGAAACTCAGAGTTTAGACAGGCCTGCCATTTCTCGAGGTGTCTTCAGGCCTTCCTCCTTATCTATTAAAGCTTTCACTAAATCTAAAGCAGCCATGAAAACCAAAAAACAGGGACCTCAGACCCCCTCTCTAGGCCCCATGCCTAAAAAAACAGATGCTCAAAATGGCTGAGGATTTGATTACTCTTATCAGGGGTCCTCAACCCCCCTCTGACAAAAGGCCCAGATTAGAGGAAGACTACCCTTCCTCAGATCAAGCCTCTATTACCTCTGAACATTCTGAGGACCAGGATTATGCCTATTCTCCTTTCGAAGACTCTGATGCAGAGGAGTCTATTCCCTCGGTCTCCCCCCCCCCCCGAGGACTACTCTTTTGGGGAAACCCTACATACATTGAGGGAACACTTTCACTGGGAAGGCCAAGATTACTCAGATTCCAAGAAAAGGCTCAGGGATTTTCTTTTGCTCCCCCAGCATAGGCCCCTGGCTATCCCTCCTGTTTTAGATATATTGGATGATGTGTACACAGAAGCCAGCCTTAATCCAGATTCTTTGCTTCCAGCTCCTACTAAACCAGACAGGTATTACCGGGTTCCTGATTCACACCAGTTCCTATACAAAAGCCATACTGCTGACCCATAAACTATTTCACAGGGTCCCAAGGGAATTAGGGCCTCTACTGCTAAAAACCCATTACCTTCAGAGAGAGATTCCAGAGCTTTAGAAAGGTGGGGGAAAAAGATGTACACCTCGGACAGTTTAACCATGAGGGCATTAAACTGTCAGTTCCATATGTTAAAGTATCAACAGTTTTTGTTATCTCAGTTGAAAAACAAAATGACACAACCAGAACAACCAGATTTAAAAGAGTTGCAGGATTTGTTGCATGGTGCAGAGCAAGTGGGTAAACATACCTAGCAGTGTGGTTTTGATGCTTTAGAGGCCTCATGTAGAGCTGCTGTTACGGGGTCTGTTATACGTAGACATGCTTGGCTCAAAGAGCAAGCCTTACCAGATCATGTCAAAGCTAAATTATTAGATGCACCTCTTCAAAAAGATGTATTGTTTGGTGTTAAAGCTGAGGAGGTACTAAAGAAAATGGAGGAAAAAGCGAAATCACTGCAAACAGTGAAAGATTTCCTGCAGGTACAACCTCCACATTTCAGCAGAAACTGGCCTTCAAAAAATTGGTCCTTTCCAGCCACGGACAGACCTCAAAGGGGCAGATACAGACGCCCAAGAGGTAGAGGGCAACCTCAAGGATCTTTCAGAGCCAGACAGTGGCAAGCACCAACCTCAAGAGGTGGAGAAGATAGATCACAGTCATTTAGAAAACAGACACAATGACTTCCCCCTTTACTTGCCAAGCAAAGCTTTAATGGCAGCACCTTTGGGCGGAAAACTGGCATTATTCTCAAATAATTGGCATATTGTTACAAAAGACAAATGGATTCTGGACATTATAGACAGAGGCTACAGGTTCCACTTTCACACCCTTCCAAAAATGAGAGGCATGCCAAACCTGCCACAAAATCAAAGGGCAGAGGCACAAAAACAAATTTCAGCTCTCATGGACATGAAAGCGATTGAAGAGGTACCTGCAAAAGAACAAGGTCAAGAGTTTTATTCCAGACTATTCCTGGTACCAAGGAAAGACAAAGATTGGAGACCTATTTTAGACCTATCCATCCTAAATACATATTTACAGGTACAAAAATTCAAGATGCTCACATTACAGCAGCTTCTTTCCATGCTGGGCAAGGAGTCTTGGCTGGTAACATTGGACCTCAAGGAGGCATACCTGCATGTCCCTATCAGACAAGATTGCAGAAGATACCTCAGATTTCTTGCAGGTTCAACCCATTATCAATTCTCTGCATTGCCCTTTGGCTTATCTACTGTGCCCAGAGTGTTTACGAAAAGCCTGGCATCAGTAATCGCCTTCTGCAGACTACAAGGAATACAAATCTACCCATATCTGGATGACTGCCTGATCCAAGCGGACAGCAAGGACATACTACTGCAGCACCTGGCGTTTGTAATAAAACTGTTGAACTTTCTGGGATACACAGTCAACAAAAAGAAATCAAAACTAATACCCTCTCAACAAATAATTTTCCTGGGTGCCAGCTTGAATACAACCACCCAGATGGCCTACCTCACGCCAGACAAACAAGGGCAACTGTCTCAATACTTCAGCAAAATGGCAACCTTCACCAGGCTGACTGCAAGGAAAGTCCTGCAGGCTCTGGGATTCATGGCATCTTGCATTCTACTAATCCCATGTGCAAAGCTGCATATGAGGAAACGTCAATGGTACCTAAAAAACTTATGGTCTCAACACAGCCACAGCTTGGAAACAATTATACCACTCATTCCATGCCTTCAAAAGGAATTTCTGTGGTGGGCTCAAGCATGCCAAAGAAACATAGGTCTCCCTTTCTGTGTACCTCAAGCAACTCAAATCATCACAACATATGCCTCAAACTACGCCTGGGGGGCACACATGACAGATCAGTGCATTCAGGGAAAATAGTCCCAAAAAGAGAAGCACTTACACATCAACCAAAAGGAAATGCTAGCCGTGCAAAATGCTGTTATGGCCTTCAAAGACCTACTGCATCCAGGCCAGCTATTGATAAGGACAGACAACACCACAGTGATGTGGTACATAAACAAACAGGGGGGAACTCATTCATACCCCCTGTGCAGGCAAGCCATGACCCTATGGAACACAGCACTGGAATTGCAAATTCAACTACAGGCACAATTCCTGCTAGGGAAGGAAAACACACTGGCAGACAGCCTAAGCAGAAATATGACAGATCCACATGTATGGAAGTTGCATCCTCAAGTTTTCACAAAGATAACTCGGGCATGGGGACAGCCAGACATAGATCTCTTTGCTACCCACAGAAATTACCAGTTGAAAAAATTTTGTTCAAGGACCTATCATCCACAGGCCTGGAAAGTGGATGCACTTTCTTTCAATTGGACAACGTTGACAGTCTATGCCTTTCCGCCTCTTCCTCTGCTGCCCAAAGTTCTATTAAAAGCCAGAGCAGAGAGGCCGAAAATGTTTCTCATTGCTCCAGACTGGCCAAGACAACACTGGTATCCGCCCCTGAAGAGCCTGACACATTCCCCACCATGGATCCTACCTCAAGTCCCTCTTCTGTTGTCCCAGCACAACTACAAGACTTCACAGCCAGCTCAAAACCCTAAATCTAGCTGCATGGAGAATTTCTTGATTTCCCAACAGACCCTCCTCTCCAAGGAGGTGCAGGATGTCATCTTGGAGGCCAGAAGACCTTCTACTAGAAAAGCCTATTCCGCCAAATGGAAACGATTTTGTGTCTGGAATCAAGAAAAGGGCCAGAATCCTTGGGTAATAAATTTACCTCAAATTTTACAGTACCTAGCTGAGATGTTAAACAATGGACTTTCCTTCTCCTCCATCAAAATCCACGCTTCAGCCATTTCTGCACAATACAACACAGATCCTCCTTTATTCTCTCATCCTCTCTTAAGACAGTTCCTCAGAGGGGCAAAGAATATAAAACCCCCAAGGAAACCACCAGTCCCTGCTTGGGACCTCAATTTCATATTGGAAAAGCTGACCCTTCCTCCCTTCGAGCCAGCTGCTTCAACAGAACTACAATACTTGTCATGGAAAACAGCCTTCCTTCTGGCTATCACCTCAGCACGCAGGGTTTCGGAGCTACAGGCCCTCATGACTGCGCAACCTTTCATCATTTTCCATCAGGACAGAGTTTCCTTATGAACCAACCCTACCTTTATGCCAAAGGTAGTATCCAGTGTAGCTTTGAATCAGACTATCCACTTACCTACCTTTTATCCAAATCCACAAAACAAAGGGGAAAGACTACTACATTCCTTGGACATTCACAGACAACTTTGTTATTACTTGGACAGGACAAAGCCATTCAGGAAATCCGAGCAACTCTTTGTGTCCTATGCTACAGGTGCTCAAGGAAATGCTATCTCCAAACAGACAATCTCAAAATGGATAGCCCACTGCATATGCTTTTGTTACTCATTTCATGGAAAAACTGTGCCTACAAGCATCAGATCCCACTCCACCAGGGCCACAGCTACCTCTGCAGCTTTCTTCAGGGGGGTTCCTACCAAGGACATTTTGGAAGCAGCCACTTGGAGTTCAGTGCACACTTTCTCCAAACACTATCACCTTCCACTATACTCTAAATCTAGAGCGGGATTTGCCACAGCAGTCTTGCAGGGCATCCTTGCTCCTCCTAGTTCCACTTAGTGCCTGCCACCCCTACTTAGCTTTGGGATTCTTCCCATCTGTAATGACTGCAGCTGTATGCACGATGAACATAGTACAGTTTTGTACCTACCATAAATGTAGATGTTCGAGTGCTCATACAGCTGCAGTCCAGGTTACCCCCCCCTCCGTCCCCTCTTAGGACAGGCCTTATGACAAACACCTTCTCATACAACCTATTTGGGGTATTCTTTTATGGTGTATTTGCTTGCAACTACTGTTTTTTGATTATTCTATATTGCATGATTACATAAATTTATGTTTTGCCTTCCTTCTGGGGGCACCTGACATCTGGGGCAAGAAAAACTGAAGAAGATGGCGTCGGCTGCCTCTTTTATACCCCTGCTGCACTGACGTCAGGGAAGCAGCGACGACAACTGACGCCGGACCTAGACTTTTGAATTCGGCCGACCGAGGACCCGCATGACGGCAGGATAACCCATCTGTAATGACTGCAACTGTATGAGCACTCGAACATCTACATTTATGGTAGGTACAAAACTATACTTTAACATGACATCATACTGAGATTGAAAATCAGCAGTAAGATACCAAAAACTGTATCATATTTACAGTAGATATAATAGGAAGGATTGTGTATAGCTTAATGTAACAGTGAAATTTTATGTAATGCATGGACATAGCCATGTATTCATAAGATGTGATTTAAGTGAATTTTTGAACTGTGTAGTAGTGGAGGCAGTAGTCAGAGCAGGGGGAGGTTATTCCAGGTTCTAGCTATGGCATGAGAGAATAGTGCTTTACCTGCAGTGTTGTTAGGCCTAGAGATACAGAGGAGTGGAGTAGAGCAGAGAGGACGATTTGCTCTGTAGTGAGAGAGTAGTTGGCTTAGTGCTGGGGTTTTATCGGGATACCTTACAATATTGTAGGCAATGACTAGCTGGTGATAACTGAGTAGCTGGGGAAGTTCTAGCCATTGTAGTTTTCTTAGGGCTTGACAGTGATGGGTTCTGAAGGTGGAGTTGTTAGAAAATTCGGCAATTTTATTATAACAAGACTCAGGTCTGGCAAGATCAAGTTTTCTAATCTGGGTAAGAATTGGTGGAGTGTACATTAGCATGGACAATAGATGAGTTTGGGCTAGGGTGATCCGTGCCTGATGTGAGAGAAATGTTTTTGTGTCTGTACAGTGTTTCCATTTTTTACAGACTTTTTTATAGTTTTTGAAATATGGACATCAAAGAGAAGGTTTTTGTCAATTTGTACACCAAGGAGTTTGGTGTGGTCAGAGGGAGAAATAATAGAACCAGGTTTCTGTGACTGCACAAACATCAGCATCTTCCAGGGTTAAGATTGCTTGCAATGAGTGCAGTTTCATGTTTAGACTCCTAGCATTTAGCAGTATGACCTTTAATTTGAGTTCTGTTGAAATTTTTACAGACCTCATGACTTTTCTTAAAAAAGGTACTATGGGGGAGGCAAGGGCCTTTGCCAGAAGCCTGAATCCCAAGTGAGGTAGATGCAGGCCATCTCTAGCAAAGCATCGTGGTCTGATCATATCTTCCCAGGCTGTCAGGTACTGGATCCCCCTAGAATGACACCAGAAACTAAGCCAATTATTAGTCAATCTTGATTTTAAGATTTTTATATTATTGTTTTTAATAAACTCTCACATTATTTTTATGATACACAGTGTGGTGGTCCTCCTCAGCTGCTTTTCCTTTAGCTTTTTTTGTGCATTTGTCAGTTTGAACCTTTGGCATTCCTGGGTTTTGTGCTTTTGATTTATTTCTTCTCATTCTTTCAGAAGTTTGACAGAAACTGATGTGGACAGAATGATGAGGAAATTTCTCTTGGCACAAATTCAGATGGTAGTTCTCCTGGCTGCTACCCCATTAGATCTGGAGACCTTTACCAGTAACATTCCACCAATTTTTGCTCTTTCTCTAATCCGAACTTTGGTTTTGGAGCACTTGGATCCGAGATCTCCTGAGCTGTCCATGTCAGATCTGAATATTGATGCATCTTCCACTCTGATACCATCTCTGAGTGCCCTGGCTCAGGAGCTGTAACATCTTTGCCGGAGCCGAGGTGTTGGAGTCAACTCTGAAGTTGTCAGTGCTGTCTCTGCTCCTCAGAGTCTTGGTATTGGACAGCTTAGCTCTGACCTCTGCCTCAAGCAGGCTGGCTTTGGGTCAGATGGAGCCAGTGATCCAGAAGAATGTATTCTCGACACCATCAGTCTCCTTCTCTCTGGGGCATTCTGCTTTTGAGGTAGTGGAGAGAGTTTTCTCTGCTTCCAGAGGAAGGACAATTCCCCCCCGATCTTTTTTCCCCAAACTCATCTGCCTTCTTGTCTTGAGCC
This sequence comes from Protopterus annectens, assembly GCF_019279795.1. NCBI lineage: Eukaryota > Metazoa > Chordata > Ceratodontiformes > Protopteridae > Protopterus > Protopterus annectens. The sequence goes on from NC_056744.1 coordinate 137,695,888, forward strand.
TCAACATTCTTCTCCACAGGGACAGCCATTCTAAAGTCTCCAGGCTACCCAGGAGGGTATACTCATATCTTCTGATACTTCTCTGGAACATCCCACCTAGGAATTCCCTACGAAGAAAAAGTGCAAAAGGAGACACTATTCATTTGACTGCTAGGAAGGATAGTCATATGACATTTCGACTCCTCTCAAGAATCGGTCATGTAAGACACTGATTTCGATGAGGAGGGAAGGGTTACCAAGACCACCACCTAATGACAGATCTTTTAGAGACATCCTGGAGATCCTCAAATAAAGGAATGGCTGGTCTACCAACAACACTTCCAAAAAGGAACCAGTATTCCTGCAAGACTTTGGAGCTGGTCCATTTGCCCCCCACCCCCGATGAGCTCATTGATTTGATCTCGGTGAGTGTGGAAGGAACCTGACTCTATGGAATCGATCCCCAAGAGACTAGATAGGATCCTGGCACCACTGAAAGGTAAGGAATGTTGAAGTAAAGGAGTACCAGTAGATGCCATGACCATAGTGGCAGCCACAAAAAAGGAACTCGTAGAGCAGAGTTCTTCTGCTCATCCCCCTAACAGGGAGTCTAGGGCACTGGACAGATTCAGGAAGTGTGTATATTCAGGTATCTTTGCACTTAGGTTGCTGAATTATCTGGCACACTTTACCATATCTCAGAGGGATTTAATTAAAGAGCTCTCCAAATCCCTGTTTGGGACCAATACTCCTGAGGCAGATACCTCTATTGTCTCACAGTTGGCTTATCCTACAGTCCATTTCAAATTTCACATGCTGCTGAAGATACCTCAAGAATGGTGAGTTCAGGCATTTCCATTAAAATACATGCCTGGATGTGCCTGTGTGATTTCGCAGAGCCCTTTAAGTTACCTGTAACACATTGCATTTAAGTTACCTGGCACTTGCTCACTAAGTCAGCACTAAAAAATTAAAAGCACTACACCCTCACAAACTCCCCTTGAGTACCTTGTTCCCCATTGGCCCTTTTTTCAATTATAAAGGAATTCCCAATACTATTCTAGCATGTCCAAAGGTCAGTTGTCAATCTCCTTTCCGGTCCAGCTGGTGAATCTGGAAATCTTTAGGCAATGTTACAACTGCCTCATGTACACAGACAACCCTCTCCTCCTCCCAACAAATTTCAACACATGTGAGAGATGCAACCATATAGCCAAACTGGAGGCTAAGCTCTCTCAACTCAGTATTGGCGTAACCAGTCAGGAGGAGAAGGAAACCACACTCACTACAATTCCAGTCTCACACAGACCCACCACGACAGCAAACCAAACACATAAACACACAAAAACATACTCGGAGGCTCTAAATAAAAATCTGCCTAAGTAGCAGAGACCTCCAAAGCAGACACCCAAGCAACCGCTACCCCAAAACAAAACACGTGCAACACATAGCTCACAAAGCCAGTGTGTCGAACAGTCACAGCCCTTAAGGCTAAACAACACACCTGATACACTTGTAATAGGTGACTCTTTTGTCAGGCACACTGACGTCCCGCTCACCAGGCTGAACAAGGAGAAGTTCACGGTGAGCTGCCTGTCGGGCGCTAGGATCTGCCACATAACACAAGCACTCAGATCACTCCAAGGCAAGTACAAATATGACTCAGTCATTATCCATGCTGGTGTGAATGACCTGAGACGTACCTCCCTGGACTACATGAAAAGAGACATAGAGGAGCTCTCTGAGCATGTAGCCCAGGCCGGTATGACCCTGACTTTGAGTAGCATCTTACCCTCACCAAGAATGATGCCACAATATGAAGGCAAGATGATCAATTTCAACAATTGGCTTAAGTATTGGTGTCATTCAAAGGGGATCCAATGCCTGTCAGCCTGGGATGACATGCTCGACAAGCCACGATGCTTCGCTAGGGACGGCTTGCACCTGTCACCCCTGGCCTTTCGGATATTGGCAAAGGCACTTGCTACCCCCATAGTGCCTTTTTTAGGCAAGGCTCAAAAGACAAACCCACCTCCATAGGTATCACAAGGGATGAATCTATGAGTAATGCTACTCAATGCCAGAAGTCTAAACCTCAAGATGCACGCACTCGAAACTCTCCTTAGCATGGAGAACATCGATATCTGTGCAGTAACAGAAACCTGGTTCAAGGCTCCCGAGAGCACCCCAGCACTACCAGGTTATACCTCATACCATGCTTTTCGGCCCCAAAACTTGGACCGAACCACAAAAGGAGGGGGGTATCACTATTAGTCAAAGATACCCACACCTCCAGGTTGGTGGCACAGCACGAAGCATCAGAGACTATCCATGTGCAACTAACAGTGGGTAAAACTGCCTTCCAGTTTATAGCCTGCTACAGACCATCCTCCCAAACCCAGGAACCCCACTCGGCCTTCCTGAGAACACTGGAAAATATGAAGGTCTCTCCAAACACCATTATATTGGGCGACTTCAACTACCCAAACATAGACTGGGAGCATTACTCTAGCTCTAATACCCTAGCCCAAAGGTTCCTAGAATTTATAAACTCAAATGCTATAGAACAACTTGTTACCACTCCCACAAGAGGGGAAAACATACTGGACCTGATCATCACCAACATGGGGACTGTATGCTCCAGACCAGAAGTGTATCCCTCACTGGTAAGATCAGACCATAAACTAATCTCACTGGATATTCACATCCCGAACCAACCCCCTGCCCAGAAAACCACAGTGAAAAACTTCTCTAAAGCAAATTTCACACTCCTCAAAACTGAGGTGGAATCCTTCAAAGTCCCCGGGCCTGTGGAAAATACGGCCCAGACCACAGAATCCTTTATAAACGCATTCTATGAACACCTTCAGGAATGCATGGATCATGTAATCCCAAATAAAACCAAGACCCAATCCTCCAAAGGCAGACGTCCTGTCTGGTGGCCCCCAGCCATAAACAAACTATACAATAGAAGGAGGAAGCTACTACATGATAGAGCAAAATCCCAAAAAGGGAAGGCATCTCTGATCAGTATTAGCAAAAAACTATGGGCACTCATAAAATCGTCTAAGGCCAGCTTCAAGAGAAAAATTGCACAGGACACTAAGGATAATCACAAGGCTTTCTTTAGTTATGTTAGGAACCTGGGTGGTAATTCCCAGATATACTCAGAATTCGTCCAAAATGACAAAAAATACACTGAACCCACAGACATTGCCAACATCCTAGCTGACAGGTTCAGCGCAAACTTCTCCCCCCCCTCCCCACCAAAAGGGCAAATATCTATCCCAGCAGAGTGCTGCCCCCCTGACATCACAGATGCTCAGGTAAGAGCCGCCCTCTCCAAAGCAAAAAACACAGCATCAATGGGACCAGACAGTGTCCCAGGCTGCGTCCTACATGAACTCCAAGAAGAGCTAAACCCAAACATAAAACTACTGTTCAGTCTCAGTCTTACTACAGGATATGTACCCAAAGAGTGGCGTACAGCAACAGTGGTCCCTCTCCACAAAGGTGGTGCCTCAACGGATCCTGGAAACTATCGCCCCATAAGCCTGACTAGTTTGGTCTGCAAAGCTATGGAAAGGATCATCATGGACCTCATAAATAAAGATATTGGGGACCTACAGACACTGGATCCTACCCAGTTCAGCTTTGTTAAGGGCAGATCCTGCCTCTTAAACCTGATCGATTTCTTTGAAACAGTCACCAAAACCATTGACGAGGGTAAGGTGGTCCACACAGCCTACCTGGACCTCACAAAAGCCTTCGATACAATACCCCACTCGGGCATTATAGATAAGCTCACCAGCTTAAATATAAACCCCTATGTCACTAGATGGGTTGCAAACTGGCTCAAGGACCAGAAAGTTCATGGTTAGAATTGCTGGAGCCATGTCAGACTCCAAACCAGTTACAAGTGGCGTCCCACAAAGCTCAGTCCTGGGACCTCTCTTGTTCGGTATATATTTCTCGGAGGTACAGGGCAACATGGAAGGACTGTGGCTGACCAAGTTCTCAGATGACTGCAAACTGGGTGCCATAATCGACTCTCCAGCAGACACAAGCATCCTCCAAAATGGCCTCATAGAAACAGACAACTGGTGCTAGAGCCATGGCCTCAAGCTAAACGCCAAAAAGTGTATAGTCATCCCCTTTGGCAAAAACAAAGTGCCCACAAATTACCACATAGGTGTTAATCCATTAAGTACAGAAGAAGTAATTAGGGACCTGGGGACCCAAGTTGATAGCAATCTCTCATTTGACAACCACGTGGCCAACGTGGTTAGAAAAACATTTTATATAGCCCACCTAATCATGAAGGGATTCACATCTAGATCAGGGGAGGTCATCGTTCCTCTTTACTCATCCCTCATCAGGCCCATAATTGAGTACAATGCACCTTTTGGGATGTACCTTACCAGACACCTACAGCAACTGGAAAGACCCCAAAAGTACCTCACCAAGAGGATCAAAGGGCTCAAACAGATGCCATATGCTGCCCGGTTAAAGAAACTCCAGCTCTACTCAGTGGCATACCGCCTGCTCAGAGGCGATCTGTGCCTGATGTATAAAGCCATGTCCAACCCGGAATTAATGGACATGCTGCACCTCAGAAAGTCCAAATCCCATCGAGCTACGCTCTCGAGAGACTTGAACCTCAGCACTGAAATAAATAGGACATGCTGGAGGGACAGATTCATAACCCAGAGGCTCCCTTCACTCTGGAATAAAATCCCAGTCCAGGTTAGGCAGAGTCCCTCATTGACTCTCTTCAAAAGGAATCTTGATGAGTGGATGGGAGATCGTAGGTTTACCCCGGGTATCACTTTTGTGTCACTGTTAGACAGAGGCGCAGTATATTAACCTCGAAAAAGGGCATAGCAAAATTAATTTAAAATGGGTGGCGAAAGCCAAACACACTCTGGCTAGGCTTATAAATGCCCTAGGGCAGATAGCCTAGTATGAACCTATGAACCTTCAAGTCCTCCTTCGTTAATGCTCCCTTTGATGGAAGTTCTTTCTTTGGTCCTAAATTTAAAGGCACACTATCCAGGTGTGAGCAGGATGGTAAGACCCTTTCTACAGTTTGACTCCTCAAAGAACTTTCTCTAGGAATCAGCAAGGTGGTTGGAAAATGTGGTTCAGAAAGTCCTAGGGTCCTGTCCATGATCCACATGGAGATAATTGTAACAGGGGCGGGGGGGGGGGCTCTAATGGAAGATGCCACCCACACTGCAAAGGATGCCCACAGAATCAAGGATCTAGGGACACGTTCTCTGACAGATCCTACTAGTAGTCCTGAAAGCCTGATTGTCCACTTCTGGAGGCAGTCATGGGTTGTCTATCCATGCACCAGAGGTGCATGGATGCAGAGGATTATTTCCCGATGTTATATAATACCCTCCCCCCAATGATAAACAAAATTCCTGATGTTCCAACCAGTCAGAGGAAAGAAGCTGCAGACTAAATCAAAAACTGCTAGAAAAGAGTCATCCTAGAGGGTCCCCCAGACAAGAAAGAATCCATAACCTACTCAGGATTTTATTTTGTACCAAAGACAACGGGACTGGAGACCAATTTTAGATCTCAGCATTCTAAACAAATCAGTTCAGTACATGAAGTTCCAGGTTGTCACAGTTCAGTTCATTTTGCCTTTCCTGCACCAGGATGACTGGATGTAATCAATAAATCTTCAGGATGCATGCTATCACATAAAAATGCACAGATGATCCAGAAGATATCTACACTTCCAGCTGGGAGCCAGTCATTACGAATTCAGAGCTCTGCCCTTTGGCCTCACCATAGCCCCCAGGGTGTTCACCAAATGCATGGTAGTAGTGGAAGTCCACTTGAGACTGCAGGGATTCCAGGTTTTCCTTACTTGGATGACTGGCTTATAACTGCTCCTGCACAAGAAATCCCAACTAGAACCATCTCAAGTATTAGAGTTCATAGTATCTTTGTTCAATACGGTATCATTAACAACCTCCCTTCCTTTACCAAGAGTACAGACTATTCAGTTTCAAGTCAGAAAGATAATTAAAATTTCTTCACTATTAGCTCAGTTGATTCTTCAAACTTTAGGGTCAATGTCTGCTGCAGTAGTTTTGGTTACCTTAGCAAGGTAGCATATGAGAATTCTTCAATTGACCCTAAGCGACTCAATGGTCTATTCTCCATCAACCTTTGTCCACCCAGATCAGAATAACTCAACCATACAAAAATTATCTCTTGTGGTGAAGTCACTCAGATCAGATTTTACAAGGCCAACCCTTCATCCTTCCTCAGTCGTAGGCCATAGTGACTATGGACAGTTCCCAAATTGGGTGGGGGGGGGGGGGCAGTTCTTGGGAAAGACAGTCCAAGGCACATGGTTCCCCAAAAAGGTCAACATTTATATCAGTGTCCTAGAAATGAGAGCAGGTCTCCTAGAGTTTCAGGCCTTTCAAGACTCTCTCTCCCCTTGTGGACTATTGCAATTCCGACGAACAATATGTCAGTGGTCTGGTACATCAACAAACAAGGAGGAACCAGATCTTACCCCTTGTGTCAATAAGCTGTGCGAGTGTGACAGTGGGTGATCAAATCCAATTGATTTCTGATAGCATTGTACATTCCAGGGAAGTACAATATGATAGCAGACAGTTTGAGTAGGTCCATTCTATTGCCTCATGAGTTGTCTATCAAAATAAGAGTTGTGGAAAAGATATTCTGCCGGTGGGGCCAACCTTGCTGTGACTGCTTTGCATCTCCCCTCAACAAGTGTAGCAGGTTCTTTGCCCTGATCCCCCCATGGGGTAATCACCAAGAGATGCTCTGCACCATGACTAACTCTATGCTTACCTCCCCATCCCCTCTAATCCCCAGGTTTCTCCAGAAAGCATCTCAGTTGAAGAGCACAGTCATCCTCATTGCCCCTTAATGGCCTTATCAGATTTGGTTGACCTTTCTGTGGCCTCATCTAGTTCGCTCTTCATGGATTCTGGATCCAGTTCCAGGGCTTCTGTCTCACCCAACAGACATGTTTCACCTGGACATTTTAGGCCTGAAGTTGAAAGCATGGTTTCTCCACTTCCATTGATAGCTAGACAACCCAGGGTCTTCTTCCCTGCCTGTCACATTCTTTTGTCTTCCCATAAAGCTTCCAGTAGGAAGATTTACAAAAGTAAATAGAAAAGATTTGTTTTCTTGGGCACAACAGAAAGATATTGACCCTTTTTCAGGACCAGTACTTAAAGTTCTTGAGTTTTTGGCTGCAATTTTTAATGAAGGGGCTAGCTCCTACACTATTAAAGTACAACTAGCTGCCATTTCTAATTTTCATATATTAGTAAATAATTCCACCTTAGCTTCTTCAAAACTTTGTAAGGCCTTTATAAGAGGAACTTTTCTTCTGAAACCCCCTTTTAAAGATTCCACTTCGCCATGGGATTTAAATTTAGTTTTACAAGCTTTGACTCAGTCTCCATTTGAACCTGCAGCAAAGTGGAACTAAAATTTTTAAGCTGGAAAACTATCTTTTTAGTAGCCATAACCTCTACTAGAAGAGTCTCAAAACTTCAAGCCATGTCTTCTAAGCCTCCTTATTTAATTTTTCCTAAAGATAGGATAGCTTTATGAACCAACCCATCCTTCCTAAAGTGGTGTTGGAATCTAACATCAATCAATCTGTTAATCTTCCAGTTTTCGTAACAAATTTCTCTAACAAAGGAAAGTAATGTTACATTATTGGATGTTCACAAACAGTTATGTGTGTATTTGCATAGAATGGAAAAATTGAGAAGAATCAGATCAATTATTGGCTCATTTTCAGAATCAAAATTGGACAAGCCAGTTACCAAAGTTAACATTCGCCAAGTGGTTAACTGATTGCATTTCCCTTGTTTACAGAAAACTGGACTTATCTTTGGCAAAGGAGCACGAGTGTTTTCAGTATCCACAAGCTGTAAAAAGTGGCCAAGTTGGACCCAATGGTGGATCTGAACCCACTTGTGAGGAAGAATGAAAATGGACAACACAGATGGAACATTATTGTGAGTAGATAACTTTTTTTTTAAGTATAAAACATTGAACGTCAAGTATGTTTTATATGCATGCATGTAATCATCATGTGACATTCAGCAACAAATAAGATTTAAATAATTCATTTCATTTCCTTAAAGTAAAAAATGTTTTCTTACTCACATTTTTTATATAAAATTAGTTCTTTCTAAACATATACAGAATAAAACTTCTGTCTCAAACTTCTTTATTTTAAAATAGGTTTTATGCATACAATTCCATTCAAAGTTTTTTTTATACACCCTAAAGGTGGTGCTCTATTTATATTCTAAACACTCTGTTTTACCCTGTGTATCACCATCTCTGTCATCTAACTTCATTTCCTTCAGTGCTGTAAACTCAAAGATACATCCGTCTCCTTTATTTTACATATGCTTATATAGCACATTTCTTTCTAAGTTTTTATATATTTCAAATATATGATCCCAGAGTCTTTCTTTCATTCATATTTATTTTATCTGTATAAATCCATCACGTTACTTACACAGTGTTATACATATTATATTCACTGAGGTACAGCATATAGATTAAATCTAAATAACATGGAGATCAGTTTTGATAGAAGGATCCGAAGCAGCTTTCTAGACATTTTTGGGAACCAGTTTATCCTCCCCAGACACTTTGACTGGCCCTTTCTACTCTTCCTCAAAAAGGTACTAATTTGCAAGAGGAAGAAGTATGCGGACAGTCATCAGTTCTGTCTGCTGAGCACTACCAACATTTTTCATTATGCAGTGAATCACCAGTAAGTTCTTTTTGCTGAGCTCTGCCAACATTGGTTGGAGTGCAGCCACTTATCAGTTCTATCTGCTGAGTACTGCTAGTGTTGGTCAGAGTGCAGTCACTTATCAGTTCGATCTGCTAAGCACTGACAGCACTGGTTGGAGTGCAGCCACTTATCAGTTCGATCTGCTAAGTACTGACAGCATTGGTCGAAGTGCAGCCACTTTTCAGTTCTATCTGCTGAGCTCTGCCAACATTGGCTGGAGTGCAGCCACTTATCAGTTCTATCTGCTGAGCACTGCCAGTGTTCTATCTGCTGACCTCTGCCAGCATTGGTTGGAGTGCTGCCACTTATCAGTTCTATCTGCTAAGCACTGCCAGTGTTGGTCGGAGTGCAGCCACTTATCAGTTCTATCTGCTGACCTCTGCCAGCATTGGTTGGAGTTCTGCAACATATCAGTTTTATCTGCTGAGCACTGCCAGTGTTGGTCGGAGTTCTGCCACTTATCAGTTCTATCTGCTGACCTTTGCCAGCATTGGTTGGAGTGCTGCCACTTATCAGTTCTATCTGCTGAGCACTGCCAGTGTTGGTCAGAGTGCAGCCACTTATCAGTTCTATCTGCTGAGCACTGCCAGTGTTGGTCGGAGTGCAGCCACTTATCAGTTCTATCTGCTGACCTCTGACAGCATTGATTGGAGTGCTGCCACTTATCAGTTCTATCTGCTGAGCACTGCCAGTGTTGGTCAGAGTGCAGCCACTTATCAGTTCTATCTGCTGAGCGCTGCCAGTGTTGGTCGGAGTGCAGCCACTTATCAGTTCTATCTGCTGACCTCTGCCAGCATTGGTTGGAGTGCTGCCACTTATCAGTTCTATCTGCTGAGCACTGCCAGTGTTGGTCGGAGTGCAGCCACTTATCAGTTTTATCTGCTGAGCTCTGCTAGCATTGGTCGGAGTGCAGCCACTTATCAAGTTTGTCTGCTGAGCACTGCCAGTGTTGGTCACAGTTCCCTACATAACTGGTGCCTGTCAAAATGCCAAGGATCATAAGTGCGATCCTTGACATAAAAGTACTGCAAGCACAAATTGGAGGAAAGTATATTGATTTTAAGGTAGCACTATTTCAGAGTATTCCACCTACTGTGACACCCAGGGACTGAAATATTATAATGTCATAGCTGGTATATATGAGTAGCAGTTGTGGGAGAGGTAAAGGGGGAAGCCCACCTGCAGAAATTCTTTAAATGTATAACAGAAAACTTCAGAAGTTGTTTTTTTATTTGTTTTCAATACAGCTTATTTTTCAAAGTGTTGGGACTTGCAGTATTTGGCTGCTAATTGAGACCCTCAGTGTAGCCATAGGTCAGGCATTTTGGTGTCAGGAAAGAAAAGTGTATCACTTGTCACATGAAGAGTCATAGCTAAGAAGAAGCAGTGGACATGGTTAACACTATTTATTTATCTGACATTTGTTGACCGGGTTGGTCCAGCTGGGACAGAGCCCTTTTTCAGTGGAGACCCGGGGAGAAAATCTCCACAGTAAATACATACAATAAAGGTGACTTAGTATTCAATTAATAAAACAAGCAACATACATAGAATGACTAAAGCAGGTTAAAAATATATGGAAATAAGAATCAACATTATAACATGTGTAGGTACAATGCAGAGTACAAGAATACATATGGTTATAATTAAAGGGCAAACACCATTGATAAGAGTGTAGGTACAAATAAGAAAGAATTACTAAACTTATTCTTTTGACTGTTTAAAAGTCATATACCAGAGACAAGATAAACTGGCATAGTATGAAAGAAGATGAGGTTAAGTAAGAAAAAGAATACTGAAAGAAAATAGAGGCAAAGAGGAAGGAAAGATAATTTACAAATTAAAGAAAAAACGTGTTAAGAAAAAATAGAGTTGTAAAGATTTAGAAAAAAAAAAGGAGAGAGATAGAGTAGCTAAGAGAGGTATTTTTCCTCTATTTATTTTTAGGTACTATATTTATATAAACCATCCCTTTCTAACAAAACCACCTGTACTTCCCCATACACCGTAACCATTAAAGTGGCATAGGTGCTAGAGATTAAACCACACTTGATGTCCCCCCCATTATTTTTGCTATCTCCAGAATTCTTGAACAAAGAAGTTGTGAGGCATGCAAGGAACCATACCTTTTGGCAGTCCCTGATTTTGCACATTTCTGATTTTGCCTTATTATAAACACTCAATAATGCCAGACATTAATGTTTCAGTCTTCTTGTTTAGAAAATTCAGTACGATACCAAACCTATTATTCTATTAACTTTCAAAGTTAATTACAGTAATTCACAGATTCATAGACTGCTACAAGGCAAACAACTCAGGGGCCTTTCTAAGCCTAGCCAAGTTTTCCCAAAAGAATAATGATGTCCTAAATCCAAATAGGACATTGACGGCCAGGCACTTATATCCTACGTCTGTCCATAAGGGACATAGGTGCCAAGCCCAGTGTAAATTCCTGTTCCCCATACACTTGTCTAGGTTGCACTTAAACTGGTAATAGACAAACTTAGCTTCACATGGATGGAAAGCCTGTTCCATAGGAGGGGCAGTCTGTGGTTCAAACATCTGTCTCTACAGCATGTCACAGACAATGTTCAGGTCCCTAGACCTTGTATTTCTGGTACTCTTTGACTTACGAATATGTAGGAGATTCATAAGTGTGGGGTTTGTGGATGTCTTGTAAGCCAGGCATAGATCAGCCCTCAGCAATCTATAAGAGACTGAGTTGAGGGAAGGGGCTTTAAGGTACTTTTCATAAGGTAGGTTTGTTACACCTTGTGTTCTTTTTGTAAGGAACCTTTGAGATCGCTAGTGACTGACCTTTTGATGGAGGGAGCCTCAACTATTTTGACCTCCTGGTCCTATCAGTCAGTTGACTATCTGGTGGGTGATAAAAGGGGTTATACCTAAATTAGTGGCTATTATGCCTGAGTGGAGTATTGTATCAAAAGCCTTAGCCAAGTCATGGTAAGCTGTGTGCACAGTCTTACCATCATCCAATGCTTTGGTTACCCTGTCAAAAAAGTCCACCAGATTTAATGGGCATGACCTTCTTTTAACAAAGCTCAACTGTAATGGTCCAATGTTTGCAGGTCACTTGTGTCCTCATGTATAATGTCCATGATGATTCTTTCCATGGCCTTACATATAAGGCTGGTAAGACTTATGGGCCTGTAATTACCTGGGCACAAAACCACACTGAAGGCTCCAGTTGAAAAGAGATTCAAGTGGACCAGAGAGGTCATGTTTCATGCTATTTATTAAACATCCCGGGATGTTATCGGGGCCCATTGTTGCAGTCTTTTTGGATGTGGAAAGTGCATTAATGACCCATTCTCTAGTAAAGGTTGGAGGGATTATGTTATGTGGTATTTCCATTAGACTATCAGGGGAGAGTGGGGGGAGAAGTTTGAGCTGAACCTTTCAGCCAGAAGGTTGGCAAAAGCCTCTGGTTCAGTGTGGGTGATTCCATTTACAATAAGTTTTGCACGTTGTTGTGTATTTCCTCTGAGGTTAGAGACATAGCTATAGAAAGCTTTGTGGTTGTCTTTTGCCTGAAAAGTTATTTTTTCTTTAAGTTTAGCCCTTGAAGTATTAATTAACCCTCTTAGCTGCCTATTTAGATTGGTTAGGGGGCTTTTAGTATGTATGGCTTTGTTCCTCCTATGCCTGGCCAAGATTTTTTTTTCTTTTGTTGTATAGCCATTTGATATTGTGATTCAACCAGAGAGGCTTGTGTTTTGATTTTGTCTTATTCTTATTACTAGTGGCCACAGCTCGCACTATACAGCTATCAATATGGCTGTACAAAGATTTTGTAAATAGCTCAATGTATTTTATAGTGCTTAATGGGTTTGGGCCTGCATGGAATTTAGCCAAGGTGTTGTTTAGTAGAGAGAGGTTAGCTTTGGAATAGTTCCTAAAGGTTTTTGGTTTTGCTGGATCCCCAGATTTGATTTTTATTTCAAGTAATGCTATCTGATGGTCAGATCTGATGAGCGAAGATATTACATTGGATAAGGAACATTAGCCCCCACATGTTCGTGAGTACACAGTCAAGGATGTTTGTACCCCAGTAGTAGAATGGACCAACTGTTCCAGGATGTTGGTATTAACAATGTTTAATAATCGCTGGGCTTGTGCATTAGAAGTGGTGTAGGATTCTCAATCTATAGATGAATAAATGAGATCCCCCATAAATATCATATTCGGTAGAACTGTGAGGGACTCTAGTATATTGAGATAGGTACATTGGATTTCCTGGGACATGGAGGAGGACCTATATGTTGCAAGGTTATGGTACAACACCCTGTTTATGGTTTGCAAGGATATGGTGCGACACCCTGTTTATGGTTTGCAAGGATATGGTGCTACACCCTGTTTATGGTGAGATTTAAATATTGTCCCTGATTTTTTCAGCATATAATTATTTTTAACTATGTTGGTAATTCCTGAACAAAGATGTTGAAAGATATGCAGAGACTGCCACCCTCCCCCAATGTCTCTCATAGTAAAAGTGAATTAAAAAAATATATTCTTGTGTAGACAATCTGTACAATTACCACTGCCCATAGTCCTATCTGGCTTCCTGTCACAATTAAGTAAAACAGTACCTACAAAGGAAAAATCCTCTCTAAAGAGCTGCATCTGTAGAATTCCTAGCAGTCATATGAATACTTAACTACTCCTTTTCCTGGAAAGCACTGCTATCATTTGCTACGGGTAACTGATCACAAGTGCCAGGACTTCACATTTCTTGGTAGTTTCTAGTTATAGTAATAGATGAGTAGTAATTGCTGACTCAGCACTATGAAAGGCTGCCTATCCCATGCACTTAGATTACATAGTAATAGGAGATCAGAAATGCCTTGGTAACTAAGGGTCTTTAATCTGGTGATTTTTTTTTAAATTTGAACTTCTGTATTCTTTGTGACTGTGTGATGGTTTGGATAGATACATACAAAAAGGGGCATTATATTCTATAATTGGTCTGATCTAGGTATTGTACAGAGAAAAAATAACTTTTTATACTCTGATGTGGAGGACATTTACTCTTTAGTTAGCTAGATAGAAGAAAGTCCTGCCTACTGTTGGTACATGGTGGTCAGAGGATATGGCTGTATCAACAATGGCACTGAGATTTCTAATGACCATGCCATTCTGGAGTGAGGTGCTGTCTGTAATGTTAGCTGCTGTCATGTTTTTTTTTTCCTTAAGGTGACAATGCTACACTTCTTTGCACTGAACGTAGTGTCATTTTCTAAAACATCATTAATTTGAATGGTTTATTCCCTACTGTAGCAGCATGGTATCAGCTGCTAAGTGAGCAAAAATACCCAGCCTGAGTGAACAACACCAAACACTACCAAATTTAGTTAGCCATATATCTTGGTCAGTGGTTTGGAGATCCCTCAAGTCCCTGTACTGACTCCTTAGGAATGCCTCTAACCACCTTTCTTTTGCTTTCTGAGGTGGTACCTGCTGCCTTAGCTGCGTGGGTTTTATCTATCAACCAGTTTGCTGTCTGTCTTACAAAATAAAGGTCTGCATTTAGGCATTTAAGCTTATTTGCAGTTCCTGGTTAGATCCAGGTATACTCTATGAACTGCATGGCTGCTGTCAACAGCTTCTCTGGCTTTCTTAAAGAAGTTTACCAAATTAATAGATATGATCTCCTTTGACAAACCCATATTGTTACACGTCTAAGAGAATTACGTTTTATATTGGTGCTTATGAAGCCAGATATAAGTAAATACATTGCATGGCTTTGCAAATTACATGTTTGTTAGGTTGCTGGGACTGTATAGTATCTGAGGGGACCCCTTTATGTGTGTAGTCATTTTCTATAACTGTGGAATATTCCTTGTGGCTGTGCTTAAGTTGAACACTTTTAAGAGGGGTTCATTGAGGGAGAGTTTGGTCCCATTGATTAAGCAGCTAGATGTCTTAGAGAGGTCCATAAAGATAGTATTTTAAGATTTAGTGAGTGCAGTTAAGACACATCGATAATAATCCTGGGAAATTTAAGTGACTCAAGATTTCTGGAACTTCAGTAACTGTTTAACAGAGCTGTAGCTAAGTCAACTGGTGCCCTGTATACTCCCCCAATTTGTAGGATTCCTTTCAGAGGTGCAGAGATAAGGAGCAAAAAAAAAAAGTCTTCTAGGAAGCATGATTATGTCTCTATATAATATCTCTTTATCTGACCGAAGCATCTTTCAGAAACAGTAGCAAAGAGATATATTAGCTTCATGTGACATTTCCTAACACATGCACACTGCAAACAAATCATTTAAATGGCAGTGATCAATTGACTTCAGATATTGCTGCCGTGCCCAACCATCCAGTAAAGATGATTGTAAGAAACAGTCGACATGTCCTGTTGTAATGATTGTGACCACTAACATCCTGTTCCATGGGCAGCCTTCTCCTTTGCTTCATTCTAGCTACAGCGTTGGTTTCTAGTGTGAAGTTGTTACAAATTTATCTGCACGTGTATTAACAGTATCTTTAGCAGGTAATATCCTTATGTATTAATTCAGGGCATTGCTGAGAGTTATTTCTTGAACATTTGTACAGTTAAAGAATGATTTATGATTTTCTTTGGCAAAGGATGATAATTTTAATCTGTGTTCCATTATGATCTACTTTATGGTAATTTTTGCTGAGATTTTGATAGTCTTTAATGCAGACAGAGTTCTTAAAGTCCCTAATTAGTGTTTTTTGTTTACTGTAGAGCTTATTAATGTTGCATTCTACTAAGACTGGTTATTTTATATATTCCTGAATATATCTGGTGCTGATTGTGACAACTTGATGTATTCTGTTTCTTAACCTGGAGTAAAATATGTTGTCGTACAGGACAGCTGAGGCTGCATGCGGGCTGAAATTTTTGCAAATTAATTCTGTGAGATAATCGTACAGTTTTAATAGTGATGTTTTTTAACGCATTCACTCCAGTGGAGCTCAGGAAGTTTGTAACTTCCAATGGGCGGAGCCCAAGCCTTTCGACAGAATCAAATTATGTCCTCGCACTTCAAACAAATGCTCATATATTTGGAACCCTAGGGGTTATGAAAGAAGTATAAATGGAAAACCCTTCAGCACATACTATTTTTATAGTGGTATTTTATAAGTCACAGTAAATGGTACTTATGTATTAACGCAACCATGACCAAATTCTTTCACCTTTACACCGAAATGACTGATTTAACTCAAAAACATTTTCCGTTATTACTGCAGCTGTCATTTTAATCCAAAAGAACTGCCTTCTCTGACATTTACAAAATCATAATCCATAAGACTTCACTCTTAGCGCTTATATCATAGTCAATGATAAACTTGGGAACAGTTCTCATTATGTGCTTATATCATATAGTTGGGAACAATTCTAATCGTTATGCTACACAATTTTAACATTACAAGCACACAGGATTACAGTCGGTACTAAATGCCTGACATTATTCATATTGCTTGAACTGTAATAGCTCACATTTGAATAGTACACTTCCTATCCTATAGCAAAGGTACGGTAATCCAAAACCAGTTATTCCATCAACTGCAGAAGTTAATGAGAGTGGTAACTAAATCTGCCCCTGATTTTTGTGCCTTTGCACCAACTACTTTTCATTTCATCAACAATGTTTGCGCTAACAGGTTGCAAACAATGCCAGGCATTTATGACGGACTTTAATCGTGTGTGTGTTTGCAATTACACTACAATCACTACTGATTTACCAGAAGGGCAGCAATGTAAGGCAAGTTATGAAATGATTGGGTCCTGGTTGCGTTAATACGTATGTACCCAGTAAACATAATAACTATTATGTTTGTAATATTTTGTAAACAACTTACAATATCTCAGCAACCACTCATTACGCACATATTGTTAGCAGCAATTTATTCATCTAGCTGAGAGCTTTCATATGAGGCTAAGTAGTTCATCTATGTTACTTGGTTGTTGAGATACTTAGAAAAATGTGAAAATTATATCAGTATAAATTAATATCATAAAACAACAATTAATATCTCTTTAGCTGCACTAGACAGAAGTCCGATATTAATGCAGTTGAGTTTGCTTGTGCAAGCTTTAAGATGAAATTTTTTAAAACGTTGTACATAGCATGGTTTTGGAATTATGCAAATATGAACAAGCAGTATTTGATGCCTAGAGGCGTCAGTAGGAGTTAACTGCAGATTCACCTGGAGTTAATGAGTTAACGTTTTTGAATGCAGAGGCGTTCATTGTAATGATCTTAGATATATTAAAGTTGTTACTCTGGCCATGGGTAGAGGTTTAGAGTATATTGTATGTGCTGACCTAGCTGGCTTGAGTATTGAGGGCAAATGTTTCTTTGCAGACCACCTTCCAAGTCGTGAAAACGATAAGTTAGTGCTGCATGTCGTTATTGTTTTGAATAGATCTGATGGGACTAGTTGCCATGATGTAGCACACAGACTTGATACTGGACATTGTCATGGGTATGGTTGGACCTCTGTGATGTGGCACAGATGCTTGATGCTGAATGTCAGCTCTGGTGTCAGTAGACATCAATGGGGCTGGCTGCATGATATGGCATAGAGGCTTGCCACAGTCTGCCTTGTAAGTAAAGACTCTGACTTCTCTACAGAGACTTGTTGCATTTTAGAACTATAACTAAAAGGAAGTCGGTGTGATATGGCCGCTTAGATTTCATTCTCAGTCCTTCATCCCAAACGTCACTCCTCATACCCCATTTTCCATTCAGAAGTAAAAACATATTACAACTCTATTGGGAAATGCAGCTGCTGTCTGTCTGGTCATATAACTTGAGCTCTTTCTTCCCTTCTTCCCTGTACATACCTTGCTCTGACTCTATTTTGTTTTTTGTGATTTTTTTTTCAGAATAACAACTTTTGATATCCACTTTGTATATGATGCATTTATATATTATGTTTTGTCAGTTACTCTGTATATATGTGTGTATATATATATATATATATATATATATATATATATATATAATTATGTCTATATTGCCTTTATACCCTCAAGCCAATTATGGTATTCACATTGTATATAATGTATGTATATATTGCAGTTTGTTATTCATTCTTTATACAGTGTCATGTTTCTGTGTATTTTCCCCAGGATATGACTGAAATAGGTCCAGTGGCATCAGCACTCTACCCCAGTTAACAAATTTAAAATATAATACAATAACAGACTGCAGTTCCCAGTACATTTTAAGGGGGAAGGTGCTGTATGATTGTAATTCAGTGCTTGGGAAAGACCTGTACCCTTTACATGGTGGGGGTGCAGTATAGCTTCAGTGTGTACAGTTTATAAATTCCTGGCTACACCCCTGTGGTAAGAAAGGTTAGAGGAGGGTCACATACTCGGCCAGAGAAACAGCATCTATGCATCTAGTTGTGAAGAGAAAAGGCAAGTGATGGGCTACTTTTGAGGAGATGGTGCTGTGCTACAAATTAATATGAAGCTGCTGTAAGTGCAGCCACGCCCTTAGGCTGCTGTTAGCTTGGTTTTCACATTACATTATGACCATAATAGGTTGATGCAAGTTCCTGTTAATTTATTTTACAGCACAGAACGGCTCCTTAATCTGCTTAGTATTTGACCTCTTACTATCCATTATTTAGATATGACGGAGGAGTTTGGAAACTTTGGCTGTTCAATGACAGGAGTGAAACAGGCACAGTGAGAAAGGTCTTTTATTAATTCCAAGGATGATTGTCTAGATAAATATTCAGATTCTCAATGTAGATGGGGCAGGTTGTAGAATGCATTCACATATACAAGTACTGTGTGTCCTCTTACCTGTTCATCTCCTGTACGCAACATGCAGGAAGTCTGTCCTTCTCTCAGTCCATATTAATGCATCCAAAGTAATCAGTACGACTTGTTTTTATACTCTACTAGTCTTGCCTAATTATATTTAACGAGTATTTAATGCTTGTTTTACTACATACTGTGCTCGTTAGATTGGGATTTAGCTTAAAAGGCAGTGGCTTAGTCCAACATCAAAAATGAACTGGTGATCATGAGAGTTTTCAGCATGGTTTAGCACAAATATCCACCTTCTCATCTCTTTATACAGAGGCCTGAATTGGAGCAGCTAATTTTGCTGCCTACTAGTTTAGACAAAACTTCTGGATCCATCCATCTTTACCTGACAGTACTGCTGCAACTGTCACTTATTGGGCAACTTCAGTGACCACAGGCTTGCATTTGTTGTTTGACTGCAGGCCAACATTTGGAAAGCACATCACTGTTACTCCAAAAATCTCAAGGTATTCAAGAGTTTGTACATTCACCATTATGCTTCATACTCTGGACTGTCCTACTCTCACCCTTCCTTAAGGCTGATTATTTGAACTCCACCTTTTTGTTTGTCTTCAGCAACTTAGCCTTCACTGGATACAACTGAGTGAAATCCAGATCTTACCTTGGATCATCAGAACATTTTTAGTACCTATATCCCTTAAGGACAAACTGTAATGTTAGTGTTGCCAAAACAGTGCAGTGACTTCTTGTGATCTCTTAAGAGGGGACAGAAATTGCATCCAAACCTTGTTAAACAGCAGCAGACTGTGCTTTAGAGCCCACCAAAAATAACAGAAAAATAATTTAAAAGAATTCTGATTGGGTTGCACTATCTATTAAAACAAAGGATGTGAAAAATTCTTCAGTCTTGCAGAATTTTGCAGAAATTGCCGAATAGTTTAGTGTCGATTTGAACAATGATATTTCCAATAACACATTTACAACTTCAACAGAGCAGTTAACTTCTGCACTAATACTTGAGACCTTTTTCACTCATCAGCTTGTACATGTGTCCTATCATTAATTAAACTTCTGTATTTTGGCTTTATTTTATTGCCATGTGAGTTTTTATCGATCTGCTCCTTCCTTCTCATTCCCTACCTCTGTTTTGACAAACTGCTTTATACTTGAAAAATTTTCCCAAACACTAGAAATTAGCGGTAGTTGTCCAGTTATTAAGAATGGCCATTTGTCTTCAGTCTGTAAATAATAACCTGGAGTCCTTCAATGTCTTCTTTGTAAAATTCTGAAAAATATCCATGTTCCAAAGAGTTATCACATTATCATCACTTGCGTCTTACTATCTCTTGTTACAAATGTCATTCTTGGCATGGAAGTGACACAGTCCTTCTGAATGTAATGGAATACATATTCTAAACTTTACTTATGGCAGTGCCATTGGTACATTGCTTGTTGACTTGTCAAAGGCATATAATACCATCAGCTACCAACTCCTTTATGTCAGTTTGTCTGCTACTGAACAATCTGCAGGCACTTCTCAGTGGCTGACCAGCTATCTTGGAAGCACATCTCAGGCAGTCAGAGTGGTTAACATCCCCTCCCCAAGTTGTTTGTTCCTTGGGCTGTTCAACATTATGTGTGTGTACAATTTTTGGTTTCCATTTTTGTGAGTGGGAGTGGCTTGTGGAAACACTGTGGTGGTGTCAGGCTAACCCTGTGCACTTATGATTTAGCACTGTTTCATTAAGCCACTGCTGAGTTATTTGTGCAGGCTCACCTTCATTATGGATTTAACTGCTTTCAAGTTTCGAGTCCACTTAGGTTTCTAACTAAGCATACACAAAAAAATGCATGTTATTTCTATTCTTTGTAGTCTCCTTAATGATTTTCTGCAGTTTTATTTTTTTAGTGTCTCACTGCTCTTTTTCTGCTGTGTTAAACATTCTCTAGTGGTTCCCACCAGAACTAGAATAGGTAGTAGCTGTAGCATAGTCCAGATGCAGGTTTGCAGCATCTGGGTCTGTTTGTTCTGAGCATGTTTTCCAGGCCATCTTGGATTTTAAGGGGCCTTTCATGCCTCTAGAGTAGCAACTGCCTCATGTACACTGACAACCCTCTACTAATAGCTAACTCTAGTACTGAGTGTGAGAGATGTATCTACACCAAGAATCTTGAATCCATGCTCTCTCGCACTCAAAATAGTAACACGGAAGAGGTTGTCAACCCACATACCACTACTCATACACATAGTACACATCCAACACAAAAATTAACATACACGGAGGTTCTCTCAAAAAAACCTACCAAGACACCAGAGACCTCCAAAACAGAAGACTGCCACAACTAATACAGTTCCCACAGCACCCATGACATATAGCAACACCAGCGTCTCACCTACCAAGCCCATAAGGCATAATACTCTAAAAGCAAATTTTCTAGTCATTGGAGACTCAGTAGTGAGACACATGGATGTCTTCCTCACCAGGTCAGACCAGGAGAAAGTCACAGTCAGCTGCTGTCCAGTGCCAGGATTCGTCAGATCACACATGCACTAAGGTCTCTCAGCAATAAGTACCATTATGACTCTGTCATAGTTCATGTTGGAGTGAATGACCTGAGATGTACTTTACTGTACTATATGAAGAGAGACATGATTGAGCTCTCTGAGTACTTGTCCCAGGCAGGTATGTCCCTAGCCTTGAGCAGCATACTACCCTCTCCTAGAATGATGCGACAGTATAATCATAAAAATGATTGATTTCAATAACTGGTTTAGTTTTTGGTGTCATTCAAAGGGGATTCAGTTCCTGTCAGCCTGCGAAGCTATGGTCGACAAACCTCTCTGCTTTGCCAGAGACAGTTTGCACCTGGCACCTCTAGGCTTTTGGCTGCTGGCAAAGGCTCTTGCCTCCCCCATAGTGCCTTTTGATGCAAGGTCTCAAAAACAAACTTATCAACATGAAATTTACCAGTCATAATAAAATAAGGGTCATGCTGCTAAACACTACGAGCCAAAAACTGCACACCCTGGAAGCACTTCTGTCAGTGGAAGATGTTGATGTCTATGCAGTCACAGAAACCTGGTTCAAGGCCTCAGATAGTACCCCGGCCTTGCAAGGCCTTCCACATCTTCAGACTGCAAAATGAACCTGTGAGAACCAAAGGAGGTGGTGTTTCCATCTATATAAGAGATAAATTTACCTCCCATCTAGTTAGACTGGACAACTCCATGGAGTTACTCCAAGTTCACGTTACGGTAGGTAAGACCCCCATTCAAGTCATAGCCAGTTATAGATCCCCTTCATGGGTCATGACTCGCATGAAGCCTACATGACCAGACTAGAGACAATCGAAATATTACTGAACACTCTGGCTATGTGGGATTTCAATTATCCCACTATCAAATGGAAAACCTACACTAGCTCTAAACCGCTAACACAAAAGTTTCTTGACTTTGTTTAATCAAAGGCATCAGGGAACTGATTGGCCAGATGTCCTTCCATTTCACTGTTGCAGTATTCATAACATTAGAGAGAACATCAGTGATCCCTTGCCTAGTGCAGCCCGACATCCAACCAGTATACCAAAACCTTAGGTTGCTTTAAAGTATGCCATATGTGGCACGTATGCTCCTTGCATGAAGCGTAGGGCATAAAGGAGATGTCCAGACATACCATCCTCAGAACTTCTGTGCTGCCAGTCCAAATCTCTTGATTGTTGGTCGGAATGCTTACAGTCCATTGCTGGTTTCACTGAGCCGTTGCAGATACATGGCCCATTGGGGTTCCTTTTTTACTTGTCTTTTTGTTGCTTGTGGGGTTTCATGGATTCATAGTGTGGATTCATAGGATTCATAGGTTAGTACTAAGCTAACTGCCCTTGTGAGCCATTTTAAGCCTAGCCAATTATCCCTTGTAAGACTCAAACCCTGCATCTTGTGTTTCTAAGGTAAACACCTTAACCACTAGGCCACCCTCCCAATGTCATCCAGGAAGGGTAAATGCCAGTGTGGATGACAGATTCCCCATAAAGACCGCCCCAAACAGTGTCAGTTTAGCCTTGATGGCTTGCACAGCCATATTTCCTGTTCCATGTTCATAGGTTCATAGGTTCATACTAGGCTATCTGCCCGAGGGCATTTACAAGCCTAGCCCATCGTTTTGTGGCTTACGCCACCCCTTTAGTATGGGGAACTATACCCATTATTTTGCTGTGCCTCTGTCGAGCAGTGACACTGAGGTAATCCCTGGGGTATATCTGCGATCTCCCATCCATTGGTCAAGATTTCTCTTGAACAAGGCCAGCGAGGTGCTCTGCCTCACATGTACCGGGATTTTGTTCCACAGCATAGGGAGTCTTTGGGTGATGAATCTATCCCTCCAGCACGTCCTATTAATAGCCGTGTCAAGGTTTAAGTCTCCCGCCCTTGTGGCTCTGATGGATCTAGATTTTTTGAGGTGAAGCATATTCATCAAATCTGGGTTTGACATGGCCTTGTATGTTAGGCAAAGGTCACCTCTGAGCAAGCGTGCGACTGAATAGAGCTGGAGTTCTTTCAGTCGGGCAGCATAGGACAGATTTTTGAGACCCTTTATCCTTTTGGTGAGGAACTTTTGTGGCCTCTCCAGCTGCTGCAAGTGTCGGGTCAGATACATTCCGAATGGGGCATTGTACTCAATCATTGGTCTGATGAGGCTTTTGTACCTAAAACTTTTGCACAGTAGACTTTCTTCTTTGGTGCTGTATCTTCAGAATCAGCTACTTAAACTTCCGTGAAAGATAAGATGGAGGGAATTTCTCACCCTGAGGGACATTCATCAGGGAAGAAGAAGGCCAAGAAGCTTAGGCTGGAATCTTCTGCTGTTTAGCTTCTGCCAGACATTTCTCCAGACGTGAGTGAATGCCCGGAGGTTTGCCCATCTTTGTTGTTGGATTCCTGTGCTGTGACCAGGTTGGAGGCCAGCGGGGATCCAGCTTTAAGCCACATCTGAGGAGGCTTTGCAGACATTTCGGATGTTCAGGGGGAAGCACAGTTTATCATTTCTGAGGGGCCTGGGGGTGTTCCTCAGATATTAGTCAGAGAAGAAGTCCCTACTACTATTATTGAATGCTGTTCTAGGTCAGAGCCTTCCAAGTTTTTTAAGGCAGATATCCCATTATAGAAAAAACAAAAAAACTAAATATGTTTCACCTGCTTTTAAAGATCCGTAGAGTGGGTGGCAGACCTTCACTCAGGTTTTGTTTAGTGCTATGATGGAACTGAAACATCCTCAGGGTATTTCTTTTCCAACTTCCCCTTGGTCCTCTACTCCCCTTAAAAGACCTAGGGAACAGGATTTCCTTGAGGAGGAGATGGATTATGGTGAGGAATCCCTTGCTTACACTTCTAAAATTCATTCTCTTTTGGACTTTGGGTCAGAGGAAGAGGTATCTACCAGTTCTGAGTCTCCCTTTGAAGAGATTTCATTTGGGGACACAATCTCCAGGATGACGGAGGTTGTTAAATGGGATTGTGCTCAGGTCTCTGAGATCCATAACAGGTACTATGAGTTGCTGCAGATGGAATCTCCTAAATCTTCTGCTGTTCATCCCATTTTGGCTGCTATGTTTCATGAGTTTTCCAGTGCCTCTAAAGCTCCAGATACTCAGCCCCCTGCTCCCAAGAAACTTGATAGGTTTTATAGGATGCCTGAAGACTGCAAATTTTTGTATACGTGTCCAGCTGCTATCTCCTCAGTGGTGTCTATAGCCTCTGACAAGCCCTCTCTATTGCTTCCTTTGCCCA
Source organism: Protopterus annectens (assembly GCF_019279795.1). Lineage (NCBI taxonomy): Eukaryota > Metazoa > Chordata > Ceratodontiformes > Protopteridae > Protopterus > Protopterus annectens. Next base: position 137,720,266 of record NC_056744.1, read on the forward strand.
AGTTACTGCCCTCTGACAAAGACAGCCAAACCATGAAAAGACTATGTAAGAAGGTTTACACCTTGGCTACCGTGGCTTTTAGGCTTTAATTATTAGACCCATATGCCCAGGTTCATTTTGGCTCTCCAGTTCCAGGCTTGTCAGGTTATATCTGATCTTCCTGACTCTGAGGGTAAAACTTCTGCTCTTTCCCTGTTAGGGACTTCCTCCAGGTGGCTTGTCATTCCATTAAGTGTAGTTATGGTGCAGTAGATGTTTCTTCTAGAGCTGCTAATTTTGGGTCAGTGATGAGGCGATAATCTTGCTTCAGCTTCAACTTTTGCCTGATATCAAGGCTAAGTTGATGGATGCCCCTCTTGATAATAAACACTTGTTTAAGTCCCTTCAGGATAAGGGAAAGGCTTTTCAGGAACTCAAATGTGTTTGTTTCTCCTGTTTCTAAATTTCAGAAAAACTACCCCAGTAAGCCAGCCTTTATTCACAGTCAGTCTCAACCTCCTCCTAAGGCCAAAAAAGGTGGCATGTAGGCTCATCTTGCTAAGGCTACTTAGACTTCAGAGACTCAAAAGTCTTCCTTTCTAGATAAACCAGCTGTTGTCTGACTATCCTATTTTTCCCAGCCACTTTCCTCTTTCTCTTCACCTCTCTGTTTCTTCCTGTTTGGCTACAGATTACTCAGGACTCCTGAGTTCTGTGCATTATTTACCAGGTGCATTTCATGGTGTGGAAACCCCCTCCCCCTTTTTTGAGTATTCCTCAGCCCCTTTGGGAACAACTCTCTTTTTTCCCAGAGGTGTTCGGAACATTTTGAATCAGGATACTATTTAAGAGGTGCCCATGTCCCAAAGGAGGAGGGGGATTTACTCTAGGATGGTTCTATTATCCACAAACACTATATCTAAACACTTTTCTGAAGGTGCCCACTTTTCAGATGTCCTTTCAGACTTCGTTCCCTCTTTTGCTTCCTCAGGCTTATACGGTGTCTCTGGATCTCAAGGATGCTTATCTCCATATTCTGATCCATCCTCTTTTCGGGTTGTTTTTGAATTTTTATGTTGCTTCCTGGCATTTTCAGTTCTCTGCTTTGCCCTTTCTACTGCCCCAAGGGTATTCACCAAATGCCTCACTCCTGTGATTGCACTTTGTAGGCTTCAGGAGAGCCAAGTATTTCCCTACTTGGGCAACCTGCTGTTTCAGGCATCCTGTCCAGAGATCCTGTCTTCTTCAGAGCCTGGGTTTACAATAAACTTTAATAAGTCTTCTCTGACTGTGATTTTCTGGGTTGCAGGATTTAGGTGGTGCCTTTGCTGACATCCCTGCCACCTCTCAAGGCCTTGACCCTCATCTCCTTCTTTCAAACTCTTCTTCCTCTGGCTTCTACTACAGCCAGAGAGTTTCTGAGACCTCTGGGTTTCATGGCATCCACCACCCCTATGCTCTTTCTGGCCAAACTTCAGATTAGGAAGTCTCACTGGTTCTTGAAGTCAGTTTGGCTTCAGAATGCTTATCCTGTAGAATTTGTAGTTCCTCTTAAACCTTGTCTCAAGAAGGAACTCCACTAGAGCAGCAGTTGTCCTTAAATGCAGGGCTCCCTTTTCATCCCACTCCTCCCTCTCAGAAGCTGTTCACAAAATTTTTGGCTCCCTAAAGGTGCAGGAGGTGTGGTCTCCCCTTCAACAGAAGGAGCACATTAATGTCAAAAAGATGAGAGCCCTTCTGCTGGCTCTTCAAGCCTTTCATGCTCTTTTCTCCCTGGGACCTCTCAAGGTGTTTACATACAAAGTACAGTTGTGTACACTTACCATAAATGTAGATGTTCGAGTGTATTCACTGTTGCAGTCATTACATTTGGGTTATCTGCTTGCAGTAGCCCTCAGTCAGCCTGATTATCAAAGTCTTGGGTCCTGCGTCGGTTGCTGTCTCATCTTCTGTGACATCAGGTAGCTAGGGGTATAAAGCATGCAGCCGATGCCATTACATCAGTTTTTGTTGCCCTAGATGTCAGGTGCCCCCCTTAATGGGAAGCAATTATATATATATATATATATATATATATATATATATATATATACATACAAGGTTATGCCTCCAACAAAAAAGCAAATACACCAAAAAGCTTTTAAGTATAGTAAAAGAGAATAGAGGTATAGCCAAAAGAAGTCAGGGGTCTGAAGGGAGGTTAACCAGGACTCCAACAGTGAATACACTCGAACATCTACATTTATGGTAAGTGTACACAACTATACTTTGTTATTTGTGTTTCACTGTTGCAGTCATTACATTTGGGTAGATTCCCAAAGCTAAAGTTAGGAGGAGGAATTTAGATAGCATTAGGACCAGCTATAAGGCCCTGCAAGACTACAGTGGCAAAGCCAGCTCTGGATAAAGAGAAAATTGGCAAATGGTAATGCTTGGTGAAAGTATGTACAGAACTCCAGGTAGCAGCTTCTAGGATGTTTCTGGTAAGGGTCTAATCCCCTGTGGGATAGGTTTTCCATGGTGCTTATAGCAGAAATTAATGCAATGGCCTATCCATTTAGAAATGGTTTGCTTTGAAATAGCCTTCCCATCTGCCCCTGCAGCAAATGCCATCAGCATTTGCTTAGATTTCCTTTGAGGTTTAGTCCTGTCCAAGTAAAGTATAAGTTGTCTGTGCACATCTAAGGAGTGCAGTATCTGTTTCCCTTTGTTCTGTGGGTTAGGAAAGAAGGTAGGCAAATGAATGGACTGATTAAGAGCCACACTGGATACCACCTTGGGCATGAAAGAGGGATTGGTCCTGAGGGACACCCTGTCTGCATGAAAGATGATGAAAGGCTCTACTGCCATAAATGCCTGTAATTCAGATACCTTTCTTGCTGAAGAGATTGCCAAAAGGAAAGCTGTTTTCCAAGAAAGGAATTTTAACTGTGCATTTGCAGCTGGCTAGAAAGGAGGAAGAGTGAGTTTTTCCAATACAAAGTTAAGGTCCCAGGCTGGAGTTGGGGATCCCCTGGGTGGTCTTAAGTTTTTGGCCCCTCTGAGGAACTGCTTGAGCAGTGGATGAGAAAAGAGGGGTGGTTCTGTGTTGTAATGAGCTGAAATGGCTGAGGCATGAATTTTGATGGAGGAAAAGGAAAGGCCCTTGTGAAGCATCAAAGTTAAGTATTGAAGAATCTGAGGTAAATTGGGCACTGCTGTGGCCATCCCTTGAGTTTGGCTCCAGGCACATAATCTTTTCTATTTTTCAGCATAAGATTTTCTAGTACTAGGCCTCCTTGCCTCCAAAATGACAACAGCACTTGTTTACTGAGGGATGGTAATGGAGAGATTAGGCAATTAGCCAGGCTGCCAGGTTCAGGGTTTGTAGCTGAGGGTGCAGAATCTGGCTCTCCTGCTGAGACAGCAGGGTAGTGGTCTGAGGCAGGTGCCATGGGGCCAGCCGTGACACACTGCGCAAGAGAGGGTACCAGTGTTGGCGTGGCCTGTCTGGTGCAATCAATATCATCCTTGGTTTGTCCTGTTTGATCTTTAGTAGTACTTTGAAGAGGAGAGGCAGAGGAAGAAAGGCATAAACTGATAGATTTTTCCAGCTGAAGGACAGAGCATCCACTTTCCAAGCTTGTTTGTGAGGAGTCCTTGTGCAGAATTTGTCCAATTGGTAGTTCTGGGGGGAGGCAAACAGGTCTATATCTGGGCTCCCCCATTTGTTGATCAACATTTTGAAAGTCTGTGGTTCCAGTTTCCACTCATGTGGGTCCATGAGATAGTTCGTCTTCCAGTGTGTTTAGTTTTCCTGGCAGGAATTGAGCCTGTAGATGCACTTGGTAGCTCAAGGTTGTGCTCCACAGAGCCATGGTTAGTCTGCAGAGGGGGTAAGAATGGGTACCCCCTGCTTGTTTATGTACCACATAACAGTGGTGTTGTCCGTCTTTACCATTAATTTTCCTGGAAGAATGTGGTCCTTGAAGGCTGTCAGTGCGTTCCTTACAGCTAGCATTTCTTTTTGATTGATATGCAGGTCCATTTGCCCTGAATGCACTTCCCTGCCAGGTGAGCCCCCCCCCCATGCATAGTCTGATGTGTCTGTTGTTAGGGTTTGGGCGGCAGGGGGTAGAGTGAATGGTAGTCCCTTGTTTTGGTGGCAGGCCTCTGCCCACCAAAGGAATTCTAACCGTAGGCAAGGTATGATAGGAATCATTGCTTCTAGATCCTGAGAATGTTGACACCATAGGCTTTTTAGATACCATTGTAGTTTCCTCATATGCAGTCTTGCGTATGGAATTCGTAGAATGCATGAGGCCATGAACTCCAAGGCTTGCAGTATTTGCCTTGCAGATAGCAGGGTTTTTGTGGCCACTAGTTTGAAGTAAGCTGTCAAATTAATTTGTTTCTCTGGCTTGAGGAAAACCATCTGGGAAGTTGTGTTTAAGCTTGCTCCCAGGAATATAATTTGTTGACAGGGTACCAGATGTGATTTCTTTTTGTTTATGGTTTACCCCAGACAAGTTAACACGTTTTGTACAAATACCAGATGATTCAGAAGTTTGTCCTGGCTTTCTGCCTGAATTAGACAAACATCCAGGTATGGGTATATTTGAATATTTCTTTGCCTGAAAAATGCAATGACTGGAGCTAGGCACTTTGTGAATACCCTGGGTGCAGTAGATAAGCCAAAGGGCAGTGCAGAGAACTGATAGTGCATGCAGCCTGCTTTGAAGCTTAGGTATTTTCTGCAAGATTCCCTGATTGGGATGTCAGGTAGGCTTTTTTAAAATCTAGTGTTGCCAACAAGGTATCCTTGCCTATCATGGGAAGCAACTGGTGAAGAGTTAGCATCTTGAATTTTGGAATCATCAAAAAGGTGTTTATGATAGACAGGTCCAGGATAGGACACCATGAGTTGTCTTTTCTGGGTACCAGGAAAAGTCTTGAATAGAAACCTTGTCCCTTTTCCTCTTCTGGTACAGTCTGAATAGCCTTTAATCTTAAGAGAGAGAGTACTTGCTTTTGAGCCACTGCCCACTGATTTGGGGGTAGATATGGCCAACCGTTTGGGGTTGGTAATGTGTGGAAGTGGAATCTATATCCCTGGGAAACTATATTTAAAACCCATTTGTCCTGGGTAATGAGTTCCCAATTTTTTGCTTGCAGAGCAATCTTTCCCCCTAAAGGAGCAGTCAGTTGAGAAGTGTTTGGAAGTTTCAAAGTTAAGTAATTGAGACAGCTTACTACAGGAGACAGTCTTACTACTCCCTGATTTGGAAGTGGGAGCCCTCCACTGCTTAGACCTGTGTGTACCCTGGGACTGAAGCCTAGGTGTTCTGTTGGTTCTGGGTTTGAACTGAGAAGACCTGGAAGAGGCAGTAAAGGACCAGTTTTTTAAGAGCCAATGCCTACTAAATCTAGGAGGCTGCACTTGTAAGAAATCTTTAACAGTTTGCAAACAACGCTATCATTGTATTGAAATATGAATATTTATATATTTTTAGATAGTTTTTAAATATAATTTTTATATAATTCATAATATTTGTATATGCTTATATTTTAATATTACATAAGTTATTATGCAAGCTATAGGAGACATTTCAGAAATCACAAATATGTTTTTTGTAAGTTGGTAACACTTTTGTACTTGTAGCTTTAAACTGTTAATGAGATTATTAATTGATGTCCATGTTTTACTGGTTGGCTGATCTACAAGTGGTATTTAAACATTTTTTAACATTTAGTTTCAAAGTCTGATGAAGCGTCGTTTGAGACGTGAAAGTGCTTACTGTATTGTAACTTCTTTGGAATGAAGAGTTTAACGGTCTGCTTCGATTGTCGTGGTGAGCCTCACTTTGTGTTTTTACATTTGGACTGCTTTCTTACTTTGTGAGGCACTCTACCCTTGATGTTCTCTCATTTTTGCTGTATACCTTCTTACTCCATCTATCCAGGGTCCTGGAATCTCTATCAGAGGGGGTAGGATTTTTGGCAGCAGTAGCCTTAATGCCCTTGGGTCCCTGTGAAATGGTCTTAGGATCCGCAGTAGGATTTTTAAAAAGGAACTTTTGAGAATCAGGAACCCTATAATATCTGTCAGGATTTCTGGGAGCAGGAGGTAGAGAGTCAGGGGCCAAGCTAGATTCCAAAAAGGCATCGTCAACAATGTCCAGAACAGGAGGGATAGCTAAAGGCCTGGTTCAGGAATAAGAAATCTCTAAGCCTCTTTTTAGAATCAGAGTAATCCTGGCTTTCCCAGTGAAAATGCTCCCTAAAAGTATGCAAGGTTTCACCAAAAGAAAAATTTTCTGGGGGAGAAGCAGAGGGAATAGAGTCCTCTGCATCAGAATCCTCATAGGTAGATAAGGGTAAATTCTGATCATCAGAGGAGACAAAAATTTCAGAATCCTGGTCAGAAGTATCATAAGCAAATTCAGTCCTAGGTCTCTTACAGGGGGAGGTTGGCTTCCCCTGATTAAAGTAATAAGGTCTTCAGGCATTCTTATCATTTGTTTTTTAGGCATAGAGGCCTGACCACGCGGTCTGGGCGTTAGTTTCCTAGGCATGGTTCGAGTTTTAGGCCTAGAAGAAGAAGATGGTGTCAGTTTAATATGCAAGTCAGTAGGCCTGAATACATCCTCAGAAGCCGGTGCCTGCACAGCGGCTCTGAACCCATCCAAGGTAGAGACATCCACAGGTTCCACAGATGAAGCATCTCGCAGCATACCGGACACCGAATGGGTCTCAGTAGAGGCCTGCGAATCCGAAGTAGTGGGTATCAGGGGCTGCGAAAGTGCCTCACTGAGTACTGGCGAACTGGCAACTAGCTTAGGAGGTGTCGTGGGCAGCTTTGGACCTAGGCAGCCTGTCTCTGTCTTTATCTTTGCATTTTTTCAGAATGTCAGTAGTCGGGTGGTTTACCGAAGACATATCTGGATAATTGAACCGAGTACCAAAATATTTAGAAGCAAAAATGTACCAACGACGAATAGTTCATGGTTTAAATAAGGCACAAAACTGACAGCGAGGTACGTCGTGGTCAGGGCCTAGGCAAGGAATACAGTACGAATAAAAATCTTTATGAGGTATTTGCTTTCCACAAGAAATACAATTATTGACTTTTACTGAGATCGGTTTAGAGCAAGAAAAAGTTTCCCCAATGGGGTACTCAGCTTTAGTTGAAGACTTCGGTTCTGAAACTCGAAAACGAAAATTTCAGGAGTCGGCTATCTGGCACTTACGAACTGCTTCTGCTTTGGGCACTGCACAGCAAGAAAGGCTGATGTAATGGCATCGGCTGCATGCTTTATACCCCTGACTACCTGACATCACGGAAGATGAGACAGCAACCGATGCAGGACCCAAGACTTTGATAATCAGGCCAACTGAGGGCTACTGCAAGCAGATAACCCAAATGTAATGACTGCAACAGTGAAACACGAAGAACATCACCACAGTGATGCAGTATGTAAACAAACGGGGGGGGGGGGGGGCAAGATCTTATCATCTTTGCCAGTTGGCAGTCGTATGGGATCTTGCTATCCAGTATCAAATGACTCTTCATGCAGTTTACATTTCCTCGTGTCTAAACATTGTGGCCGACATTCTGAGCAGGTCCTTAACTCAGTCCCATGAATGGATGCTTCCCAGGGATGTATTTCTGGACATTGTCCACCAGTGGGGTACTCCTCAAATAGATCTGTTGGCCTCCCCTCTGAACAGACAATGTCCTCATTTTTGTGCCAGAGTCCCAAGTCCTCTGATGTGGATGGTTGACCACCTATCTTTTTCTTGGAAAGGGATGTTTCTTTATGCTTTCCCTCCTCTTCCCCTTATCCCAAAGGTCCTGTTCATAATTCAAAAGGACACTTCCAAAACCTTGTTTTTGACTCCCTTTTGGCCGAGACAACATTGGTTCCCTCTTTTTTTGCATTTAGCCAAAGGCAATCATCACAAATTACCTCACAGAGTGGACCTACTCACACAGGACAAGGGATCTCTCAATCATCCCCACCTGTCCCCTCATCAGCTGACTCTTTGGATGATAGGATTTTGATTCCACGTAGACATGTTTTTTTTTTTTTTTTTTTTTTTTTTTTTTTGCGGACGTGCTTAAAAAAAAGGCCAGGAAATCCTACCTATCCAAATGGAAGAAGTTTTCTTTTTGGTGTCTTTCTTGTAACCTGGATCCACTTTCTGTGGATGTTCCTTTGATTCTCTCTTATCTGTATGAATTGCTCAATGATGGGTTGGCTTATTCTTCTGTTAAGGCCCACTTGTCAGCTATCTCTGCTTGTCTGCCTTTATCTCCTCAGTTTGAAGCTAAACAATTCCTTAAAGGTGTCCTTCATATTAGGCCTCCCAGGAAGCCTGTTCTTCCTCTTTGGGATCTTAATTTTGTTTTGGAAAAAATGACTCTGTCTCCTTTTGAGCCTGCTGCTTCAGCTTCCTTGCAACATTGCTCTTGGAAGACTGTTCTTTTGTTAGCCTTTACTTCTGCCAAACAGGTGTCTGACCTTATGGCTTATCCTTCTTTTTTGGTGTTTCATAAGGACAGGATGTCCTTGCCTACCAATCCTTTTATGCCCAAGATGGTAAATGAGTTGCCCCTTAATCAATCTATTCATCTGCCCATTTTTTTCCCTTCTCCACAATCTGCTAGTGAGAAGGTGCTGCATACATTGGATTTGCATAGACAACACAGATTTTATTTAGATAAGACTAAGATTATTAGGATGATGTAGTGAGACAGAGGCTTCAGAAGTCAGTGAGGGATATCATCAGAATTAATGACAGACTCATGGCAATCAGACTTCAGTGTAATGATAGGACAGTATTCATAATCTCAGCCTATGCCCCACAACAGGGTTGTGATAGTGAGGAAAAGAGTGCATTCAGACAGCAGTTGCAGGACCTACTCGATAAAACAGGACTACATGAATTGGTGTTGATAATGGGTGACTTAAATGCACATATCGGGACAGACAGAACAGGATATGAGGACTGCCTGGGTCCACATGGGTGGAGCAATAGGAATAAAGAAGGAGAAGCCATTCTAGACTTCTGTCTGGCAAATGGCTTGATAGTAGCCAACACATGGTTCAGAAAGAGAGACAGTCACAAGATCACATACAAGAGTAGCCAACATGCAACTCAGGTAGACTTCCTCCTAGTAAGGAAAAGGCACTGGGGTAGAATCCATGAGTGCAAAGTCATCCCCAGTGAAACAGTCGGTTCACAGCATAAACCAGTAGTTGCCACAATCAGCTGCAAGCAGAGGTCAGAGAAGGCTCTAAGGTCAACAGAGACCAGGCTGAAGACCTGGAAGTTGACTGGAGAGAAAGCACAGCAGTTCAAGGAATTACTCAGGGCTCTAGCACCCCAAGAAGAGGAGGAAATAGGTGGAGTTGAAGAAGAGTGGCAGCGCCTAAAAACAGCATGTGTTAGGACTACAGAAAAGATATGTGGCCGAGCCAGGTATGGAAATAAGGTACATAAGGAAAGCTGGTGGTGGAATGCAGAAGTGCAGGAAGTAATCAAAAGAAAGAAGGAGTGCAGGAAGATGTGGGAGATTGAAAAGACTGACCAAGCTAGGAAGGACTACTGGTTGGCTGACAAAGAAACTAAGAAATAAGTTGCAATAGCAAAGAATAGGGCATCAGAGGCACTCTATAAGCTTCTGGAAAGTGACTCAGTAAGGGGCACAAAGAAACTGTACCAGGTTGCAAGGCAAAGACAGAAAGATAAAGAAGATAGTCAGACACCCTTCATAAGGGATTCCAGCAACAACCTGCTTACCAGCCCACAGGACATCAAAGGCAGATGGAAGGAATATTTCCAGCAGCTTCTGAATGAAGAAAACCCCACAGAAGCGGTACTGCCCCAGAAACAGCCTACAATGAGAGTAGAAGAGGAGCCCAGCTTAGAAGAAGTAAGAGCAGCACTAAGGAAAATGAAGTCAGGGAAAGCAGTAGGCTCAGATGAGGTCACAGCAGATATGATAAAGATGCTGGGTGAGCTAGGGGAGAAATGGTTCCTGAGGGTGCTAATTGCAGTGTGGAGAGAAAGGCGTATTCCAGATGACTGGATAATAAGCATACTCGTGCCAGTGTACAAGAACAAAAGGGACATCCACAACTGTGGACAGTACAGAGGCATCAAACTCCTACCACATTGCATGAAAGTTCTGGAGAGGGTGATTAATAAACGGATACGCAGAATAGTAGAATGTAAGATGGGAGATGAACAGTTCGGATTCAGATCAGGATGCAGCACAACTGACCCAATGTTTGCATTGAGATAGATACTTGAGAAGAAACTAGAGAAGAGGAGAGAGTCAAACTGGGCTTTCCTAGACTTGGAGAAAGCATATGACAAAGTCCCAAGAAAGCTGATCTGGGCAGTACTGCGGTGGTTTGAAGTCCCAGAAACATTGGTAGAATTAGCACAGGCTATGCACAAGGACCCAGTGACTCAAGTACGAACAGTGTTTGGCCTCACTGAGGGGTTTCCAGTGGGAGTGGGTGTACACCAGGGTTTAGCTCTGAGCCCACTGCTGTTCATACTGGTAATGGACTACATCAGCAAACAGGTTGGAGGGGTCAGAGCAACAAAGCTGCTGTATGCAGACGATGTGGCAGTACAGACAGACTCTCATCTAGAACTTCAGCAAAGGAGAGGAGAATGGAATGCAAATCTGAAGGCACATGGGATGAAACTAAGCACAGATAAGACAGTGGTAATGGCAGCAGATTGGGGAACTCAGAAGAAGCTGAGAATAGAGATAGATGGGAAGATAGTGGAACAGGTAAACAGCTTCAAATATCTGGGAGGGGTGGTTGAGGAGAAGGGTAGTCTGAATGAAGAGGTCAAAGCTAGAATCAGAGGGGCTGCAGCCAACTGGCATAGAGTATCAGGTGTAGTATATGACAGAAGAATGCCAAAGAAGCTGAAAAGTAAGGTGTACAAGACAATGGTGCGACCAGTACTACTGTATGGTACAGAAACCTGGGCAGTAAAGGCAGAACAGTTAAAGAGGCTAGAGGTGATGGAAATGAAGTGCCTGAGAAAGGTGATAGGATGCACACTGTGGGACAGGCGAAGAAATGAGGACATAAGAGCAGAAGCCAAAGTAGCTCCAATTGCAGAAAAGATCAAAGAAAATAGATTACGATGGTATGGGCACATGTGTAGAAAAGCAGAAGACAATCTGGTGAAGGAGATTTGGGACAGACAGGAAGAAGGTTAGAGGAAGCGAGGGCGTCCAGCAAAGAGGGGGATGGATTGTGTGAAAGAAGATCTGCGACAGTCAGGCATGAGTGTCGAAGAAGGCAGGAGAGTGGCACTGAATCGAGAGAGTTGGCGACAGTTAATACGATACCCCGACCCCATGTAAAATGGGAAAAAGGGGATGATGATGATAAGATTATTAGGATATCTGATCAGCTCTTGGTTTCCTTTCATCCCATGTCCTTGGGATTTGCTGTGTCCAAGCACTGTTTCTTCTTGGATTTCAAAAGCTGTTTCCTTTTGTTATTTTTTTCATGCTAAGAGCCTTCCTTATTCTGTAAAGGCTCCTTCTAATAGAGCTGTGGCTTCTTCAGCTACTTTTTTCAAGGGCTTGGATACTAACTCTATTCTTGAGGCAGCTACCTGGACTTCTGGGCATACCTTTACCAAGCACTACAAGTTTAATGGCATTTCCAGAGCTGGAGCTGGTTTTGCTAGTGCCGTCCTTCAAGGCTTCCTAGAGGGCTCTGCTGGTCATTCCTCTTCCCAAGTTCCTTCCTGAACTTTGGCACTCTCCCTTCTGTTATGAATACTGCAACAGTGAAATGGAAGGACATAGTACGGTTGTGTAAAATCCTTCCATAATGCTAAATGTCCTTCTCTTCACTGTTGCAGTATTCACTCCCTCCCTCCTCCCCTGGTCCATTTCTGCTCTGGATGTACTGGTTACCTCTTGATTTTACTTGGACTTGCATTCCTACTGGGGCTTTCAGTTCTGAGGGTGATACACCCAGATGTCACCGTTATGCCGTATGCTACATAAAGAGCATATGTATGATGTATGGCATACCTTAAAGCAACCTAAGGTTGCCCTAGGCAGGAGATCCCTGATGTTTTCTTTAATGTTATGAATACTGTAACAGTGAAGAGAAGGAGCTCTACCACTGTGGTAAGATTTTACACAACTGTACGGTCTGAGTCAGGATTACAAAGTGCACCCACTTGCCCACATGTATGATTGCTTCAGATGTCCGCAGGCTGATGAATTAAATATATAATATATAATATAGGGGCTCCCATCTCAAGTTAAAAAATCCCCCTGGATCTTACCATTCCTGTGTAAACTGTACCCCTGGTAGTGCCAGATGAGCCACATTACACTACACAAAGTGTTACTTACCTGTTTGTCTCACAACTTCATTGTAGTGTATGTTTGTTGGTGTCCCAGTTTTGTCAACATTGCGTTAAAAGAGCACAGTAACCTTTTACTTTTCCAGTTTAACATTCTACAGAAGCAGTACATTTCTTCTTAAATATGAACTAGCTGCTTCCTCTAATCACTTGTAGGTTATGTATGTCGTAGTTTATCAAAGATGAATCTGTGTAGAGATCTGTTTGTGCGATTGCTGTAAGAGCATACTGTTTGCATTGTTACATGTAGCCTTGTTTGTAATATAGTTTTTATACATTTTATTTCTGTGCAGTGATTAATTGCAAATATGGAGTCTTTATAAATAAATGTCGATAAATTTGCCATGACCATAATCCAAAAGGGTCATACAGAAATAAAATATGGGACTGGACAATACAAGATGTTGACACTACTTTATCCACCTCTGGTTTGAGTACTGCAAATGGAAACACATTTGTTTTAGCTTTTGTAATGTTGGTACCCAATTTCTCACATGGACCATTAAATGCAAATTCAGAAAAGTATCAGATCGCAGACCATATGCCCACTTTGAGCAGTTGTACCTATCATTCAGTAGAGTAGCTGATGTACTATACAGAGCATAAGGTGCTTTCTAGAAGTTGCAGTGATGCTTTAGGCAATACCCAGCATCCCTTTCAAGAGTTGTCATGCCTTCAGAGGGCAAATATTCTTGAGGATATCTCTAGCCTGCATTAAATTATGGCTGGGGAAATTTTGTAGGCAACTAACAATATCATCCATCACTTTGCTTCTCACCTTAGGACAGTATTAACAAACTCCTGTCTGTCTGTAGGCATTCAATTTAGAACATTCACCCTGGATGAGACATTCTGTATTTATAAACTCTCTGTTGTCTTTCTAACCAAGAGCTAGGCATCTCTGTTTTATTTTATTACCTGGTTGAGTGGGAATGTGGTAAAACTCAAAATCTACATCTTGGTCTTCAAGTCCCACTTTGTCACAGTGAATTTTTTTTCATTTATTTATCCTTTCTTTTAATTTAGACATTGCCTCTTGTACTAGCCTTTCAAAGACAGAATTTTAAATCATCAAGCAGATCCACACCTTTAGACCTTTAATTGGTTTAGTCTGGGAACCTGGTTGTACTTCAGCTCCCCTTCCTGGATCCAACTTTCTACAAGCAGACTTTGGTTTTGATTTTTCCTTCTTGTTGCAAACAGCTAGCTGCAGAAATGCTAGTTTGTTTGTACGGTGAGATTATGCAGAATTATATGATGTATATAAATATAATAATAAGCAGTGGAGGCACAAGTTTGTTTTATTATTTTCCTCAGCTACACCAAAAAATAGAAAAGTCTTCTTCTTAATTATCTTAATTTTCCGCAGGCCATATCTGCAATGAACTCTGGCTATACTGTCAAAGTCAGCTGATAATTTGGACAATATCTCTGCTATGACCCATAGATGCACCTTTTGGATTTGGGTCCAACTTCCTGCCGTGAACAGACCAACTCCTTTTATTCAGCACTAAACAGGCAATTGACATCTTATTAACTAGCTAACACAATTAATTGCTAAACATTTTACCAGCACAAGTACCTAAGGCACATTCCACATTTTCCATACATAAAACACTTTAAAGGTATATTCCATTTTTTCTGTACACTTAATGTTGTTACATTTATATAAAATAAACACACACACATATATATATATATATATATATATATATATATATAGCTTTACTATCATAATCCTGAAATTGATTTCATCGAGTGCTGACTTTATCAAACTAAAATGTTGAAAATTAAAACATTGGAAAGGCACAATAATGAAACTAGTAATGTCTACCCATCCATATTCGACAAAGTCGACATTACTCAGCATACCTTTCCTTCCAACTAACGTTATTACCCCAAACACCCCCTGTTATTATATATATACAACTCCAAGATCGCACTTCAGTGAGGGAATGGGTACATTTCCTGATCCCCACTGTACCACGATCTCCAAGCAGAATGTCGACCTCACAACATCGAATGCACACTAGTCTTCACTGCTGTGGTGTTGACCATATTGGGTCTGGCCATTTTCGGTCCAGCCTCCCTTGAACTGGAAATTAGCCTTTCGGACTATCCCAGTTCTACTGAATGCTGTTCAAAGTTGTAATAGTAAACCATATATATATCTATATATATATATATATATATATATATATATATATTATATGTTTATATATATTTATATATATATGTGTGTGTGTGTGTGTGTGTGTGTGTGTGTGTATATATATATATCTATATCTATATATATATATATATATATATATATATATATATCTATACATATATCTTTAAAGGCACATTCCACTTTTTCCATGCACTATAAATTACTGCAGCAATTTAATCAAATCATTTCAAAGCTAAGTAGCACAATTTCAGAAAAAAATTTACTCAACAAGAACTTGTTGGAGACAACAAAATCATGAAGCACTAAGGGGTAAGAAGTTTCCCTTTATTCCTGTTGCTGTGCAGGTAAGTCATTTTTTATTCTATAGAGTGTCCCTAATTTTTGGTGAGCTGTTTTGATAACCTGCTGCACATGCAAGTCAATTTCAGGTTATCATCAATTGTCATGCCTAGTAGCTTTATATGGGGGATGACTTCTAGAAGTGTGCTGTCATAGGCTGTAATTGAGAAATTTTGTCTGAGGTGTGCTTTTGGGAGGAATAATTACACCTTTTTGTTTTTTTTTTTTTTGATTGAGTAGAAGCTTGGAGTTGCTGATCCAACTTTCAACTAATGACATTGATTCTTGGGCGATGTGTTGTGGAGCAATTGGGTTACTGGCAGAACAGACTAATGTGGAGTTATCAGCATATTGTATAAGGGATGCTTGACATTTTTCAGAGTGTAGGTTGTTGGTAAATATGTTGAAAAGCAGTGGCCTCAGTATGGAACCTTGGGAACACCTGTTTTCATGCGTAGGAGTTAAAGAATTAGTCCATTTAACGGACTGGAGTGTTTTGGAAAGGTAAATGGAGAACCAGATGGTGTAGGTGTCTGATAGTTCAAGTGAAGAGATATGTTTTAGAAGTAAGCTATGGTATAGAAATCTTTGGATAGATCTAGAAACACTGCAGAAACTAGTTGGCCATTGTATCTGGCTAGGTTAATAGTGTTGGTGAAGTTTAGGAGAGGTGTGGTGGTGCTATTCCTTGCTTTGAAACCATGTTGTGTGGGAAGAAAGAGGTTGTTTGTTTGTAATTGAGTCATTAATTGATTATTAATGCATTTTTTAAGGATTTTTGAAAGTGGGGAGAGAATGGCAATGTGTTTAAAACTGGATATATTACTGGAGTTACCTCACTTGTGAAGAGAGATGGTGTGAGATTTTTCTTCCAAAAGAATGGGACATGTAATTCCTGAATAGACCTGTTTATGAGAATGGATACCGGAAAGGAAATTGCACTGGCTGCCATCTTTAGGAAATCATCAGGAATTTCATCTGGAGCTAGATTAAATGAATTTCAAATTACATTTTTAGATATTATGAATTTAGACAAAATTAATCTTAGATCAACCATTATGTATATGTGTGCGTGTTTCTCTCTCTCTCACCATATATATATATATATATATATATATATATATATATATATATATATATACATATACACACAGACATACATATGGGTCTACCTGACAGGCCAAAATCCCACATTACTGAATCCAACATGACCAAGACAACATAGCCGAAAGCTCACATAAATGAACACCTGGAGCACCGGAATTTTACTGTGGGAAAAGAACCACTTGGCCACCATGGTGAACTTTGACATTTCCCCACTGTAGTGCAATCTCAGAGTTGGTATATTTAGTTAGAGGGAGTGTGGGGGCCCAGGAGGTGAAGCCCCCCACATCAGTGTTTCATTTGCTTTGGTTTGTGTTTTTGGTGGTGATGGACAAGTGTTTAGTTTCCCGGTGTTCCTTATTGGCGTTCTGACTGTTCATTTATGTGAGGTTTTGGCTATGTCGTCTCAGTCACTTTGGATTCGGTTATGTGGGATTTCGGTCTTTTCAAGTAGACCCATATATATATATATATATATATATATATATATATATATATATATATATATATATATATATACATATATTTTTTTTTATATATATATATATATATATATATATATATATATATCTATACACACACACACACACATATATATATATATATGTGTGTGTGTGTGTGTGTGTGTGCATGTGTGCGTGTATGTCGTGTGTGTGAGACTACCCCTCTCAGGGCCAGTGATCAAGGAGTCTCATTCCTTACCACTGACACCTGTGGGGAAGTTTCACTTGAAATACAAATGGATACACTCAGTATTTTCAGATGCAGACCTCTCTGCATCAAGCACAATTTACCTTAAGAGCACACAGGAAACACACTCAGCCTGAGGTCTGGATTTCTCTATATCTGTCTCCCTCCAGGTCCCGAGGAAGACTCCCTACTGGTACAGCTGTAGGGATAAATCCTCAGCTGAGTGTCCAAATCAAGTCCTCCAGCACCCTCTTTGTAAAACCAGTGGTTCGTGTCCTGCTCCAAGTAGCTCACACACATGCGCTGTGAGATTTGATGTTTCACACACACAAACACAGCTGGGAAAGGCTGGCACAGATTTACCTGCTGTTCTGCCTTCTGCCCAGAGTATACAGTAGTTTTTATTGCCACCAGATACTCCACAGTCAGCTACTCTAAGGCCCTTAATAAAGGGGTGTCCAATTATACTGTATAATATTAATACTAATACAAGTAGTAGTGGTTGAATACCCGCGGTGGTGGTGCTGCGGTAGCATTGTCACCTCACAGTAAGACACTGTCCGGTTCGATTCTCAGCTAGAGTGTCTTCTGCGTGGAGACATGCATGAATAGGCGTACCTTCGTTGAAGGTTGTGCGTCAGGCCTGGCAAGCCGGTACGTAAAAATCAACTGCCAATCATTAGCGGACTGGAGTTCCACTGTGGTGACCCCTAACCGGGAAAAGCTGAAAGACACAAACAAAACAAATAGTAGTGGTTGAGCAAGACAGCTAGGCCTACATGAGTGGCCCACACAGTGCCACC